>NC_091843.1:63034202-63337232 GCF_037783145.1 Equus przewalskii
AACACAGCACAATGTTTAGAATCATCTGTTTTTTCATCTTTCAGAAGGGAATAGCAACATAAACATGACCCCAACAAAAAGGGACCCAAAGGAATAAAAAAATTAGCATATAAGTAATGACGTCATTTCCATTTGTGCTTAATTTTGACACCTACCGTCTCGCTGTGCTGTCTGATTTCAAATTTTTTTTTTTTACATTCTAGGGTGATTATTTGAAATACCAATATGGCTCTGTTTGCAAGTGAGCTCATGTATTAGACTATTTACAGATGTTCTCCTAATAGAGTACTCAAAATTCTAAGTACAGTTTGGGAGTTCCCATGGGTATAATTTAGGTGCTATTTGACAATTTACCAAGGACAGAGCAAATCTTGCTTAAACAAATGCTGCCCCCATCATGTTTCAATATTATGAACAAAAGAACCGAGCAAAAGTTAGGTTACAAAATGTGTTACATATACATTTTATAAATTACCCTTTTTGCTTTTAGTATGAATAACCACCAAATGAGAAAAATTCAGGAATTATGTGTATGTGTATACAATCAATATTATGTATTTTTTAACATATAATCATAATATTATAAACTTTTTCTATTTTTTTTCCCGTTCAACATAGTGGGACAAGCATCTCTTTTCACATAATTTGGCCATTTACAAGAAACCCAGTAGGTCTTATAACTTTGGTATGCTATCACAGATTTAAAAAAGAAAAGAGAGAGAGAGGGAAGAAAAAGGAAATATACACCTCATTAATCATTTTAACCCAGACATGATAAATGGTATTTAACAGTATCTTCCATAGCACTGAGAAAAATACTATTGAATTTCTGTTTAGTGATATCTGGCCTGTTTGGGGGAAGTCAGCTTGGTTAACAAGTTCCCTTTCAGTAAGTGCTTAAAGAAGATGGCTGTGTTTAGTCAAAGGAAAGGTAAGAGTGCCCCTAGTCTGACATTTTTCTATATAGGTTATTCTTAACATTTTTGCAGCTGTTCTTACTTTTCCGTAGAACAATGGAGATACTCCTACAGATGCTTCCCACAGGAAATTCTTCCCCAGAGACTGCACTTGAGATGAGGAGAAAATGTGAAATTCTTCAGCTAAAGTTCATGCAGCTCCTTTCCAATCAGACACGAGATGTGTGAACCAAGGAAACAGGTGAAAATTCAATCCTAAAATATATTTAAAAAATGCAAATAGTGTAATAAGGTGGTTACGAACAAAGTACAACGGTATTGGCTAAGTACAGATGGAGAGAAATAATGTATATGAGGGATATAAATTTGTGATTTTCATATAAAAACTCACACAGCCAACTTTTACAGGCATTTGCAAATTTAAAAAGCTGTGCTTTCTGGTACAATTAGATTTATTTTCTGAAATGCAAGTTCTAAGAAAAGAATTTTAGGCTTAAAAGGAGCTAACCTTAAAACTTTGTGAATTGTAGAATGACATATGTTCAAAAAGTCGTATGATTGATGGATGTTTTTGTATTACAAGAGAATAGCTGTACACCTTTTGTGATTAAAAATAGTCATCAGCTCTAGCCTGGTATTTGGTGACTTTGTCATAGCAGGAGCTGGATGAAGTGCTAGTAGGTGAGGTGAGAGGTTCACAGGGGCGTTGGTGGCTCATATGTTATGGCCAGTGACCTGACACCCAGGAAAAGCAATTAAGTTTGCCTTCGTCTCTCTATTCTCCTTTGAAGTGAATATAGGTACTTGTTGAGAATACTGAGGTTGCTTATTGAGCTAAGAGCTCCGTAGGCCATAGCAGTTTCTCAGTGAACAAAGGGTATATTCCAGGCTTCCAGAGGAGAACAAAGGTAGTGGATATTAATTTGAATACCAACAAAATGGAAATGAGTGTTGGTTTTCTTAGTGGTACTGTAGAAGTGTTTAGCAAATGAGTATCAGTTAAAGAACAGGACAGCAAAAAAAGGGCGTATGCCTTTAACTGTCCAGTCATTTTGCTGAGAAGCTGAAATAATCCTTAGGTGAATATATCTGTTGTAAGTCACTCTGTTAAATAAGCTGCTTTCACCAACTGTGACACTATTCAGGAGTTTAGAGGAAAAAGCCTTGCTTTGCCTCAGGCCCTGCTTCTATTCTTTTTGCTTAATGTGGAGATGAGAGAAGAGATGGAAATCTCAGGTGAAACCTCCAGGAGAAAATGCCCTTGTGCATTACAACTTATTTTTCTGGTCTCAGAGAATCTAAAATAGATTAGTTTTGGTGTCCTCCTGATTTCAGCTTGGTTGGCCAGCTCCTTGTGAGCAAGGGGGCTGCATTAGCTTCTGAATTGAAGCATTTATGCTGTGATACACAGTTTTCTCTATGAACAATTTGCTAAGCTGTTTAAAAATCACAAAAGAAGAAAGACACATAAAATGTACCATTAAGTCATTCCACGAGATTTACAAAGGCTTTAATGAGTTAGAGATGGATGAAAAAGCCTTTTTTGATTCATTAAAGATATCCATCTGATTAGAAGAGATTTTCATCACCTTATCAGCTAATCCAATAAATTGACTATCCATTTCAAAATGACTCCAATTGGATTCATGTCCATCAGAAGGATTTTCTGAAAACCCCAGAGTAATGTATAAAATTGAAAATTATTATCAAATTGCCACTGGAAAAAAATTTACTAAATCCTGATAAATCTAGAGGATTAGGGGAAAAAAAATATCCTGAGCTGAAAGGTTACCGCAAATCAAAGTTCAATAATCTTCAAGATGATTATTTATCAGTGAAAAAAAAAATCCCAAAGAGAAAACCACTTTTCTGGTAGCTAAAGTAGAACTGTTTTATAAGGAGGTTGTTTGGTATGTTTTTTGCTTAACCCCATACAGATCTTGAAAAAGCTAACATGGCTTTGTATATCTGGAAAATATTTTAAAATGCCATACCAATGAGATAGCTAATGCATGGGACCAGCTAATCAAATTTCCAGTTTTTGGCTGGTGCATGCCCCAGTCTAACAAAGTAAGATTAATGGGGTGTTAAAAGTCTGTATGGCTTGTCAGTTTTATGTGGCAAATAGGGTTAATTTCATCCAAATGTAGAAATTTTAAAAATTAATGTGAATGAACTAAAGCTTTATATTTATCTTTGCTTTTCAGAAACCTATGTTTGCAGGACCACTTCTCTCCATATTTGCCTGGCTAATGGAGAAAGCTGAGGGAGGAAAGAAATGCCTTTCAGGGAATAGAGTATCATGAGGTCAGCTACAATGGAGAAATGCCAGACGTTGAAATTTAGGAGTAGATAATTTTACCTATTGGACTAGCCAAAAGCATTTATTCTGGGCCAGTATCTGATACTACGCAGGAAGACAGGCCTCCTTTATCTTTTCTCAAAATCACTTTTTACATAGTCTCCATAGGAAAACTGGGGTGAAGATATTTTGCCCTTCGTGGAATACTTTGGGGAATGAGAATGAGTCTTCGTAAACCGTCTCGAGCATTTTAACAAACTGGCCGTCATCCATATATTTGTCTACATAATGCCAAACACTTGGATACGTGGAAACATTCAGACATCAGCTTTCATTTTCAACTTGTCATTCAAATGGTACAGACCTAGGCTATGTCTATGTGTCATTTGAACTGGGTAGTCGTTGAAGAGGCAGTGGGCGAACAGAATTTCAACAACACCTTTTTTTTATTGCTTTCTATATTTTGTTTCCCCTGAGATAACTTCAACTTAAATCGTGGAAGCATACAGTTTTAGGATCCCCAAAAGAAGTAAAATGCTTACACTGAAACAGAAATCTACATAACGTTAAAAAACAGATATTCACTTAGGATGATGTCAGAGACTGGAATGAGAGACAGGCGGACGATCCATGGAGCCCCAGCTATTCGGCACCCTGAGATAAAAGGGCATAGACAAAGAGCCGGCTTTGTAAGAACACAGGTTTTAGTGCTGTGATTTAAAGAGTACCAAGAATTATACCTCTCATCAACTATCTCCCACATCTGGACTAAATATCTTTTCTTCATTTTGCCTTATTTTCTATAAATTATCGTAGAGAATCATTAATTTGTAGTAATAAACATCATCTTTTAAAGTATAATCCCCTCTCCTCCAAAGAAATGGTTATGAATTACAAATTTGTTAAGAATGCAATGGCAACTAGACTTCTGGTGGTGAACACGATGCAGTCTATACAGAAGTCAAAATGTAATGATGTACATCTGACATTTATATAATGTTATAAACTAATGTATCCTCAATAAAATAAATAAATTAAAAAAATGCATTTAGTAAGACTCAGTGTCTTCCCATCTGAGACCTTTATAGCAGGGAAGGGGAGGTGGAAAGTGAGGGAGATTGTAGCAAAGCGCTCAGCAAGATGGGCCAGACTGAGTGGAGAGCTAAGAAGAAGAAAGAAAGGCTGGAATTAGAGAGCTGCGGAAGACTGGTGAAAACAGTCAAGATGACTACACCTGCTTCACCATTTCCCTTCCGCCCTGTCCTTGTGGCAGTCTCATTCTGTAAGGGAGCAGCTGCAGGTTAGGGGCCTTGTCTTACTGCATCATGTTGACCACTGTGTGCCCCAGTGCTTTGCACAAGACCTAGCACCTAGTACACACTCAGCAAATGTTTTTCAAGTGAATCACTAAATGAAATGTGTGGTCTGCAAGCTCCAGGTTAAATTTCAAAGACTCTAGGCTCCGAGGAATTTTAGGAAGTCATATAGTTCAACTTGTCTTCAGCTAGCACTTAAACCACACCAAGAAACAGCTTTCGATAATTTTCTTTTTAGAAATTCCAACATCCTCTCCTCAAAGCATATTTCAGCATCATTTAAAAAATCTATCTTGAAACCTGCCTTCTATGATTCAAGACCACTTTCCTTCTTAATAGTAACAAACTTTTGCATACTCATACATCTTTCAACTTTTCCAAGAGTTTTTGCACACACTTTTCCCTTCCCTCCAGAGCAAACTGCTCCGGAAATGGGGCAGGGCTTACTGTCTTTATTTTAGCTTAATTTATTCAAAATTTCCTCATCTTAGTTTCTCACTTTTAAAATAAGAATGGTTTGGAGAAGCTTCCAGCAAGTTTGGGCAGATAGCAGTCTCCCAATTCTTCTTTCTTAAAATTGAGAAAAGCTAAGGTACTTAGAGATTTGGGGATTTTCCCAGTAGTCTGCAATGAAGGCAGACCTATGAGCAGAATTCCATTCCCTTCGATCAGATAACGATGTCTCATGTATTCCCCATGGTACCTGTTGCTCGTGTATGCTCACTTAGGCATCAGCTTTGGCAGGTGACTCCCATCTCCATTAAATATGACTTAGGTTTTCTGTGTTTTCACGATCTTCATTCTTATTTATGAACTTTTTTTTAGTTTTCCAAAATGGTTTGGTTCTGGGATAAACACTGAGGCTAAACCCGTTCTGATAATAAAGCTGGGAGTATTCAATGGCTTTGTTTAATCATTCTCAGTATTTATAAACTGTTAACTCTGAAAATGATGCATTTCAGGAAAGTGGTGAAGTAAACCTGGGTAAAGCAATTCTGACTTTCCTTTGTCTCATTTCCTATATTACCATGGAAAATATTACCTGAAAGATTAATTTGAAAACTTTTGGTTTGGGAATAGTAACACTATTTACATTTTAGAAGATTCAAACCAAGATAATTCTCTGCGTTGCAGGAAGGTATAGTTTTATACAAGACAGGAATATTCCATACCCATTAAGTTTATATTATTCAGAAAATTCAAGTACCAATGAGGGACAACTAGTCCAGTGATGGATCTGCCAATATATCAGGGTCTGCAGATCTGCCTGGGGTGTCACACAAAACCCAGTTCAGAGAGAAAACAGTCATGTGAGGAAGGCAGTTACTAGGTGGGTGGCACAGCTGATAGATCAAATTGCTGACCTTTCCGGGGCTGGAAGAAGCTTACCAGCTTCTTTTAATTTACCAGGATAGGAGTCCCATCTTAGGCTTAAGCCCTTTTTCCTTTTTGTTCTGAGAGAGCTCTTAGAGAGGATACCTTACGTAGCATGGGTATTCCAAGCTGAGGTCTTCCTTAGCCCTCGGCCCTCAGCCTCAAAAAGAGTTGCAGTCTTAGAAAGAATAGTGAAGTCCCAGTTCTTTATTCTCCCAACTTGTCCCAACAACTATTGAGGTACTTTTCATACACGTCCCTAATCATGACAATCCTGAAAGGCTGTGCGAATTCTCCTTCTATTTTGATGAGAACACTGAAATTCAGAAATGTTAAATAATGTATTCCCAGATGCATAGTCAGAAAGTGGCAGAGCCAGGATTTACACCGCCATCTTTCCAGCTCCACCGGACCACATGGTCCACGGAATGGCAAGATAGTTTCACTCGTTCTGAGGGAGGGGTGGCAGCACCAGGGATATAAGGTCAGCTAAGCAGAAGCAGCATTTACTCCAGGCGGAGTCTGTTCATCTTATAGGGAACCTACCCTCTGTCTGCTCAAAATTTATTATCTTTATAGTCAGAATAAACAAATACTTTAATTTTCCATTTTTCTAGTTTTTATGAACCAAGTACGTTAAACTACAAAGGCAGTCCTATCTACACATGTCTACAGCATGAGAGGAAAAACTCAAGTTTTGAATTCAGGCAGATCTGGATTTAAAGCGCTGCCTTGATTAAGTGACATTAGGCCAGTTGTGTACTCTCTGCATTTTGGTACCCTCCTTGGTAAAAACATGACAACACTTTCTGCACAGGGTGGTTATGAGCAATAGGAACATGAGAGGAAAAGGACCAATGTATCTCATATAGTAGAAACCAAATAAATTATAGTTTTTTACTTTTATAAGTTTAATATTAATTTTTATTAATGGTAGCAGTAATAATAATGGCTCATTACTTTATCATAAGTGTTTTTTTGCCTACAGGACAAGATTTCCTAAAAGCACAATAATGAGTTAATTCATTATTTATAATAATAATAATAATGATGATGCTTACTTGTAGGGCCAGGTGTTTAAAAAGTATTCTTCTACCCTGCTCTGTGATCAGTTTTGTGTGTCTACTGAAATCCTATTAGTCAGAATGCTAATTTCGTAAAACATGCCAGGCTGGATTTAATTGTTAAACATAACTCTTATTCTCTTCATAAAGAAATACCAAGTTTGCTTACAAACTAGTGGCAGTGCAAGTGAGAGAACACAAATCATTAGCCACATTAGATTAAAGATGTTAATAATATTCAGTAATATTTGGAGGATGATTCTCAACGACTGCCTCTTACTACTGTATATAATATTTGACTAATATGCCAACTGTAAAATATCAATCTTGTCAAAAAATACAAATGAAATAACTTACAGACTACAGGGAATTGTCATGACAGTAAAATGCTGTTTCTGCTACAACCATGGGTGGACCGATGTCACGCCATCTTCTTCTTTTCTCCTCTTGATAGTGGGCCCTGCCTTCTCTATAGCATTCTGCAATGCATAATGGTGCCACACTGTTTCAGATCCAGCCCTTTAGATGGGAAACCATGTCAAGCCCAGGAGGTACGCAAGGTAATCAGTATCTGCTCTTAAAATCTCAATTCTGAAAAGTATTCTTCTAGTGCTTGCTTGTTAGAGTGCTCGTAAAACGATTTGCTGTTTCAGCAACTTCTAGGCTAGTCAGACAGTGGTATAAAACCATCAGTTATCACATGGTAATGTCTTTTTATTAACCACTGAAATATATCTAGACATTTCATGACAACCGACAATGCCAGATGATATTATTGGCCTAACGGTTAATACATTTGCAGTTTCTTCTACTGAGCTTTTTCTGCATGCTTGCTTTTCCTATTGTGTAGAACATTTTTAAAATGTGTGGGAGCATCCTAACTTTTCAACATCTATTTTAATATATATATATTCATGGGCATTCATTTGGCTTTTCAAGTTTCCCGCATAGATGTTATTCCTTAAAGTGCAGGCATTCCCCAAGTTACGAGAACCTGATTTGCAAACATCCTGTGCTTGCACTTGCATTACTGTTGAGTCCTTCTCATCTGCCCTTCAAATACTGACCCACTCATCCCCAGCCTGCTTCTGACTTCCAAAAGAAATTTTCTTTAGCAGATAGTGTTTTCTCGTGGCTGGTGCATGGAATGGTTTGAACCAATCTTTGCTAGTTCAGTTATTTTGGTATATTTTTTCTTTTTGTCCATTTCGGATCATAGTCAACACCAGTTGGATGTTTTTTCACCTCATCCAGCCACACATTCAATTTAACTCATCTTTTCCCTTGTCTTGTAATTCTTGCCTATGTCCTTCTGTAAAGTCTCTCTCCTCTGCCTTCTCCTCCTCTCTTCCTGTGAGTCTCAATTGTGAACCCTTAAATGACTCCAATCAAAGCTAAAGGTGAGTGGCCACACCACCATCAAGGACATATGTAGCCTCCATTTGAAAAAAAAAAAGAATCAGAATTGATGCATGAAAACTTGAAAGTCCTGGAAACTAACTTGAAATTTTTTTAAACTCTCAATCTACCTCTCCTCTCTAATTAACCTCATTTCCCTCAAGATCCAGGATATGATTAATTTATTTTTGTTTCGTCCAATCTTGTGTTAGTTGCTTGCCCTATTTTGCTCTAATTTTCATCATATGTGCAGTCTTTCAGGTAAATATGGACTTTTTAGGCTTATGTGGAGTCCAAAGAATTACTTCCTCTGGGCAAATAATTTTGAGGTTGTAAACAAGTGGCTTCCTAATGAAACTGTGGAATATAAGAAGCTGACTCTATTTTGTTGGCTGGTGGGCAGAAAGTAACCTGTACCAAATGATACCAAGCACATGGAAGTAAACAACAATACCAAGGCAGTGTTCTCCTGTGAAGCATGTTGGGCATTTCTAGAATGTTGCACTGAAACTGTCTCTGTCTTTGAGAGTTGATGATGACTGAGAAGTGGATAGCTGACAGAGGTCTGTGTTCATGGCCATCTCTCATTTCTTCTCACTTTCCCCTATGACCCTCTTCTGATTTGTTATATAGATACCCTGGCACTGCTTTGACTTTACAGGGGTTCTAAATCAGGCTGGTAGTTACAGGGCGTAACAGGTCCACCCTGTTCACAGCAGAAAATGTCTACAGAGATTTTTTTCCCCACAGTGCAAAGAAGAATTTTCCTTTGTCCTGAGGGCATGAGAGTGGGAAGGACTTATGTTTCATAGTTTGTTTTATTAAAATGTAATGGGTTTTGGGATGAAGTGGGTGGGGTTCTGATCTCAAAAGAAAAAAAGGAAAAATAACAAAATAAAAGTCATGGCATTTTATAAGCAACAATTTACACTTTACCATTAAGTTTTCACACATAATCTCATGTAATTTCCCTCAGATTTCTATGAGATAGATAGGGTAGGAATTATCCTACTCATCTTAAAGGTGAAGGCAGTAAGAGTTGAGGAAGTTAAATTGCTTCCTCAAGAATACATAGCTAGTCAGGTTTAACAGACGTTGAAACTGAAGGAGTTAGCAGCTTAGAAAGATGGAGAGAAGCATGGAGAATCTCTCTCAAATTTTTATAAGTTGTTCAGTCTTTAGTAAACTTAATTGAGATTTGCCAATGACTATGAACCCGTACTTTTGAGAATGAATTTACAAGAGCTGCATGAAAGCTTTTCAAGACATACTTAAGTTGCTTTGATAATATTTGAAATTCCGTAAACTGAAAGTGAGATGCAGCCTCCAAGGTTCAAGACTTATCTTAAATGTAGAACGTGAAAGATTTGATGTAAATTTAGAACCCTAGAGATTGGGACATCCCCACAAAGTACTACTTTCATGTCTGGAAAAGAAAAGCTATTTTTGGAATATAAATGGTTAGAAATCAAACATGATGGAGAACCCTCTTTGCTAAATGTTAAATATTCAGGTCCTCTTGATGACCCAGTGTAATTCACGGTTAGACCAAAATGCCTAATGTGTTTTTAGTGAGACCAATGATAAACTAAAAGCAAGGTTCCAGGTGAATTAAAAAACATACTTTTTGTAAAGAACTAAGGTCTTTTGATAGTCAGACAAAAAAAATTCAGACAGAGGGGGAAAATGACATCTTTTGTGAATCTTTCCTAGTGTCTGTTCAGTCTCCTTGATGAATTCCATTATCACAAAAATGACCTTTCCAGTTCGTATCTCTTTTGAGGCTAATGCAATTCTTCTCCATTCTGTTATAATGAAAGTATTACATGGATAACTATCCAGCATTATCTTCCAGAAGGAGAACTAATTTGGGAAAGAAATGAAGTACTTTAATATAATATCAGATCTGTCTCCTTATATATTTTTTTATCCTTGTACAGACCTGGTGGGTAGAGCTAAGCAAGTTCATGTTCATGGTAAATACACTGAGTTCTCTTCTTAATGTGGAAGTAATTTTTATGACCACATTTGTGAACAGCCATATGAATGCTTAAATAACAGAGCCTCGGATAAATTCAGAGGCGTAAGTCATTGAACATGCTGCAGACACCTTTCTGTTGAATTTTCTGTTGGGAGATGTGTAAATGAAAAGTATTAAGGTCTGTGGCACACTTCCTAGAGGCATGGCAAGTTTTGAACATGTACTGCCTGTCTCTACCTGGGAGAAGCGTCAAGATGGGCTGGATACAGCATAAACACTAATTATGTGCTCTTGTTAATTGTATATTTCTTTGAAGTGGGAGCAAAATGCAAGCTAGGGTACAGTGGAAAGAGCTGGGAATAATCAAGGGATGCTTCCTCAGACAGGTTTGTGCATGCAGAAAGGTAAACTTTTTGGTGAGATATAGTGTCTTCCCTTGAGAAAGTGACCCTGATTCTCAGTCCTTTCTGAAAAGAATATAATTTCTCTGAGGAATACAACTAATGATGGTATACTGACCAGTTAGCATATAGGACACAGATCCAAATCGTATGCATATCCATAGCCAGGTCACATGGTTTCAGGTCAGGTCTGTCCCACCCTTTGCGGGGGGCCAATTAAACGTGTATATAAATCTCTGCTTGTTCTGTATGATAATAAACGTCTTAGTGTAATTCCTTAGAAGAGGTAAAACACTTTGTAAAAATGCCTTTACTATTACACTCCCTATGAGACAATTAGCTGGCAGAGATTTTAATTGCTATGTTGTGGATGTGGAAATTGAGGCTCAGAGATTTTAAATAGTTTACCTAGGTCACAAGTATGGGCTACAACAATGCCAATTAAGTTAAAAATTTGGAGAGTGGAAGGCAACTGGATAGAATACGGAGCCAGATTAGTTACTCAAGCCTATATTGGTTCTGAAATTAATGGCTTTGACGGTTAATATGACCCAAATTCTGCTAAATTAAATATTAATTAAATTGACTTCATGGAATTAAACATGAGTTTTTCAATTTTTTAAAAAATGAATGTAATATTCAGAAAATAGAAAGTGGAAGTCTCATTTTTTATATATAACTGTAAAAACAGCAAGGATGTCTCAGAGATTTCTCTCCCGATCTGTCATTGTCGTGTTAACATTCTAGGGTTACACTGTATACTTAGGACCCAGGGAGCAAGAGCATTATTAAAAGGGAACTATTTACTTCTCGATTTGCTGTTTCCTCCTTTTTTATGTAATTCTGAACAGAATTTTTTCCCTTCTGCATTTTCTTCTGCACTTTCCATTACTACCATGTGTTTTGTTTTGTTTTTCTTTTTTTAACTTCCACGTATACATTTTACTTCTGGTTGAATATGGTAACATTAAACTCTAACCACTCAGTAGCCCTGTCTCCATGACTACCTTTCATATCCCTTTCAAAGTGGCATATTTCCTTTGGCTGGGATGCTGTAGGTTTGGGATTTGTAGATCAGAGCCTGCCTCTTAACTGAGTCCTCCAGCTCTTAATATACACTTTTCATCTATAGTATCCTTGACACCACGCAGACATCCCATGTTGAAATCTTTTTCAGAGTCTTGACCTGTCTGCTAGACTAAACAGAGACAAGGAAACAGGTAATGACAGGACTGAAACATGGTTTGGGGATCTTGGGAGGAAAAAAGAAAGGAAAAAAAATTTTTTTTGATGAACAACATAGTCACCCAAGCTTGTGGTGTCTCATCAGAACCTTTCAATGTTTGGAAGTTTTCCCAAGACTTGCCCTAGTGAGACAGCAAAGACTTATTAGATCATTGTGTCTGCTTCCCCACCTGGGCAGGAAAGAGTCTCCCATACGGAGAACATATGGCTTGGTCTTAGATTAGCAACAAAGAATGTCAGTTGGCAGACAGATGGAGGAGAAACAGAGGATCATGTGAGCTTTCTTAGCCTGGACCTCACAAATGAATTTTGAAAATTATATCTACTTAGTTCAGTTACGAAAATAAACACTGACCAACCGAGGCAGAGGAAGAGGAGCTAACATTTACTGAACACGTATTACCATCTAGGCACAGGATTTTACAGATCTTCTTTTCTAATCTTCACCTCAATTGTTTTATTGTCTCCATTTTACAGATGAAGAAAATGAGGTTCAGAAGTCTGGGGTCACTTTGCCCAAGGTCACACAGTTAGTAAACCGACAAAGCCCAGAAACCCACCCAGGAGTTTGATTTGAGAGTTAATGTTTTTTGGAGGTAATAGGTCAGAGAACGTAAAAATGACTTGATATACTGTAACTTTCTAGTTATTTCTTCTACTTTTTTTTTTAACATGGATAAAGGAAATCTCCCTCACGTTTTTTTAATTGTGAAATGCAATGAACTTGATACAGGCTACTGTTTATACTGCTTAATTTAATGGTATAGGGAATATAGAAGTGGACTTTGGGGAAAGACAGTAAGTAAATATGACAGGTATAAATATTAAATTATAAATGTTTGCAGCAGTCCCTCCCACCTCCTACCGCAAGAAAGGAAGAGTCTTACTTGTTGGTTCAGATTGACAGCTCTCATTTGTTGACCAGAATCTGAGTGCAGGTAGAGAGGGCAGGAATCTTTTCCTGAAGTAAAGGAAACAGGAATACAGTGTTTATATCATCGAGGAGGTGGCCTGAAGGGCAGGTGCAGTTGTGAATGTTTAGTTTTTCTTTTTCCTTCTGCATTTCTACTAATAAAGTGTTTTTGTTTCTGTTATATCTGTTCATATGTTATTTAACTTCTGTTCATAATTCACAACTTCAGAGGTGAAGCAGTTGGAGAGATGGTTTGGGGTGAGGGAAAGAAGGAAGAGTCAGCGCGGTGGTGGGGTGTGAGGGAGATGGAGAGAGTGAGGTGAAAAGAGGACAGTCAGGAGTTTACTGGGGATCATGAATTTCAAATCATTTGCTATTTTTCAAGAGACTCCAGTAAAGACTTGAGCTGAAATTTACCATTTAAATATCTATCTTATCTGTTTTGTTCCATTTCCTTTTCTTTCTTGCCTTCTCTTGGTTTAATCAAGTTGTTTTTTTCTCCCTTATTCCACTTCCTCCTTCTATTAGAATTCTTTATTGTTTTAATGTTTATCATTGAGTTCTCCACAGGCATCCTTAAGCTGTTAGAATCTACCTGAAATACTATTTTTTTCACTTTCTGGAAATGTAGAGTTCCTGGCACACTTTAACTCCTTTGTCACTCCTCCCACCATCTGCCTTTGTGATAGTGTTGTCAAAGATTTTAATTATCTCTGTATTTTAAACTCTACACAATAGTGCTGTTATTGTTTTAAATAGTCAAGATTTCATTTAGATTTACTCACACATTTACCCTTTTTGATGATCTTCTTTCCCTCCTGTATTACCTGTGTTTCAATCTAGTATCACTTGCCTTTATCCTGAAGAACTACCTTTAGTGTCTTTTTCGGTCAGGTCTTCTACAGCAAATTTTCTTAGCTTCAGTTTGTCAGAAAATGACTTCAATTCATCTTTCTTTCTTTTTTTTAAATTAACCATTTAATTGAGGTATAATTGGCAAGTAAAAAGCCGTTCCTGTTTAATGTATACAATTCAATGAGTTTGGGGATAAGTTTTCACCCATGAAACCATCTCCGTCATCAAAGCTATAAACCTATCCATTACTCCCAAACGTTTGCTCTCACTCCCTTTATTATAATTTTTTTGTGGTAAAAATACTTAACATAAGATCTATTCTCTTAGCAAAATTTTACGTATAATACAATATTGTTAGCCATAGCCACTATGCTATATAGTAGATCTCCAGAACTCATTCATCTTGAATAACTAAAACTTTGTACCCTTTGACCATCACCTCTTCTTTTCCCCCTCTCCCAGCTCCTGGCAGCCACCATTCTACTCTCTGCTTCTATGAGTTGGACTATTTTAGATTCTACATATAGTGAGATCATACAGTATTTGTCTGTGTCTGGCTTATTTCACTTAGCATATTGTTCTCCAGGTCCATCCATGTTGGTGAAAATGGCAGGATTTCCTTCTTTTTTAAGGTTGAATAATATTCTGCTGTATGTATATACTACATTTTATTTATCCCTTCATCGATTGATGGACATTTGTCTCCATATCTTGGCTCTTGTGAGTAATGCTGCAATGAAAATGGAAATTCAGGTATCTCTTTGAGATTCTGATTCCAATTCCTTAGGATAAATATTCAGAAATGGGATTGCTGGATCATATGGCAGTTCTGTTTTTAATTTTTTGAGGAACCTCCATACCGTTTTCCATAATGGCTGTACATTTCCACCAGCAGGATATGAGGATTCAGCTTTATTTCTGAAAGCATGTTCTCTGGGTAAAAATTTCTAAGTTGGCAAGTATTTTACTTTCATCACTTTAAATACGGTTTGCCATTCTCTTCTGTCTTCCATAGTTTCCTGCTTTTAAGGTGATGCTGCCCTCCCAGAGCTGCTCTTGACTTTCCCTTTGTTTTTTATCAGTTTTACTGCTATTTGCCCCAAGGTAGTTTATCCTGCTTGTGGTTAGCAGAATTTCTTGAATCTGTTGCTTGATATTACTGCATTAGTTTAAAAAAATTATTAATGATATCTCTTCAAATATTTAATCTAACCCATTCTATTTCTCTTCTTCTGGTCACTAAATACATGCATGTTAGAGTTTTTCGCTATTTAGAGTACATCTTTTTCTGCTTTTCTGTATTTTCCATGTTTTTTCCTAGTTGTACTTCAGTGTGGATGTTTCTCTTCACTCATCCTCCAGTTTAGGAACCCCACTTCTGCTGCAACCTCTGCTGCTAAACCTATCTATTAAATTATTTTCAGTTATTGTATGTTTCATTTCTAGAATATCCATTTGGTAATCTTATATAGATTCAGGTTCTCTGTTGCAACCCTCCATCTTTCTATCTATTTTCTTTGAGTATATTAATCATACTTGTTTTAAAGTTTTTATTTCATAACTCCCATACCTACATCATCTCTCTGTTATTTTTTCTCTTGGTTTTCAGTCCTCTCTTATCTTGTTCCTGTCTTTCCTGATAATTTTTTTTAATTGATTACCAGACATTGTCTCAGACATATCATGGAGGCTCTTCGATGATCTCCTCCTCCAGAAAGGACTTGATTTTCTTCTGGCAGATGTATACACTACGGGCATAGCACATTGATTCAGAGTCACCTAGATTTGGGGACTTGTCTATTTCTAATTTTTCATTACTGGTAGTGATTAGTCCTTAGGGTCTCAGTGGAGAGCCTGAGGTGACTACAAGAGCCCTCTTTCTTGCCTAGCAGGGAATTTCAATTTTTGTCTCCCTAACTTTGTGAAACTACCAAGGTCTCTGTTTAGCTTTTTAGCCTCTTATTAGCCTCACGTTGCTTGGTTTGTCGACTCTTTCTCTGCAGATTCATATCTTAGGATCTGGCAAGTGATTTGAGGGGGAATTGCATGTAGAAATTCAGATTTACTTCTCTGGAGTCCATTTTTTCTGCAACAATGTTCTATTGAATACTGCTCCCTTGATAGCCCTGAACTCCAATTTTTGTCTCCCCAGCAAGTGAGTATGTTGCCAACTTTCTGTTTGACTTCGTTGCCCTATTCTTTGATTCAACAAATGCCTGGTGAGAAAAGTCTGCAGTGAATTTGGGCTCACTCCAGTGCATTTCCCTTCTCTCTAGAATCTTGGCCCCTCAAGTCCAGACTACATTCATCTCTATTGCCTTCGTAGTCAAACTGCTGTTTTAATATTTTTATCTAGCTATCATAGTTCTTTGTGGGAGGGTAATCTGATCCATGTTACCGCATCATAGATGGAAGCAGAAGTACTGAGTAAAAACTGAATCACTTTTTGGTTATTCTTGGCTACTAAACTGCTCTCTCTCTCCTCACTCTCTCTCTCCCTCCCTGTTTGTGTATTTAAATGAAGCACCACACAATAGCTGGTCCATGTAGTACCCCTGATTTAAAGGAATTTATAAAATTTGAATATCTCACAACTGCCTACATTGTTATGGTGCTATTTACCAAGATGGAAAGGAATGTCTCAGATATGAGGTGGGTGAAATTAAGAGTTGGTTATGAGTATGTTAAGTTTAAAATGTCTATCAAACAAGTAAAATGAAGAGCAGAACTCAGCTGAATCCACATGTCTGGAGTTCAGGGGAGAGTTCAGGCCAGAGTATATTTTCAGGAGTTGTTCGGCTGTAGAAGTCATTTGAGCTATAGGACTGGTGGTGATCTCCTGTGAAGTGAGTGTGAGGAGAGAAGAGATAGGAAGAAGACCAAGAGCACTCTAACGTTCAGACATTGAAAAGAGGAAAGGGGTTCCACAAATGAGACTGAAGAGGAGTTGGCCCTGAAGTAGAAGAAAAATCAAGAAAGTGTGATGTTTTGGAAGCCCATTAAAGAAACTGTTTCAGGAAGAAAAGGGTAATGAAGAATGTCAAATACTGTTGAAAGAGTAAAATAAGAACAAAGTTTGACCCCTGGATTAGGCAACATGGAGAAGCGTGGTGACTGTGACGAGCACAGCTGGAGAAGAGTTTTGGGGATGAGAACGTTTTTGGAGTAAAGAGAGAAAGAGAAGCGAGGAAGTTGAGATGCTTCAGGAAAGACAGGGGATAATTACAGGAACAAAATTTTTAAATAGAGGAGACAGAATGGGATCCAATGGGCAAGTATAGGAACTGCACTTAGGTAGGAGGATGAACAATTCACCTACTGGAAAAGGAGAGAATCACATTATTTGGGCACAGATATTTATGTATTAGTAAACTTGGTAATGCAAATATATGACATATAACTTCCGATTGTTTATAAACATCTTGGAGGGTAAGAGAGTGAATTGACCAGGGGAATGCAGTGAGAGTCTTTTGGAAAGTTTTGCTCATAAATTTAGAGTACTATCAGTTAGCACAGCATGTGATGTTTTTTTCTAGCTATGGTTTGTTCAGCTGCTTGGCCAAGTAAAGAATAAATGAGGAGACGAGGTTCTCCCAGAATTGTTTTTTGTCAGATGTGTAAGATAGAGAGGGGAGAAAGGAGTTGAGGGTATACGCAGGGAAGGGATTATGATTGAGATGATGGACCATGGGACTTTACACTGTTTTAGTATGGAGGTAAGGCCAAGAGGGAGTAAGTGAGGGGGTTGATTAGGAGGGTAACAGATGACTTACGGTGGGGGTAGAAGGCAGCTATGATCTGATGATATGTGCTTTAGAGTAGCTAGATGATTTGATTTGATTTTTTGAGAAGGGAGGAATAATGATCTAGTTGGGGTAGAAAGGAGCAAAAATGATATCCTCATTGTCAGCCAGGTCAGAATTAAGGAAGGGAAGAAACTTTGGTGGAGAGATTTAAGAGAGAGATCATTTTCCTAATGGCAGACTGTGAATTCCAGACATTGTAATGAAAGGTTTCTGCAGTCATGGAGGAGAAAGAAATTGGGCCAGATCAAGAGCTATACAGAGCCTTGTAAAGAAGAGAATCTGAGGCATAAGGGATGACCTGAGGTTTAGGGCTTCTTGAGATGACTGAGACACAGAGGGATGGAATCAAGGGTGATGTTCAAAATATTTCTCTAACAACCAGTATGGCATAGGCCCTGACCAGTCAGAATTGCCACCAACCTATCATATGGCCCAGTTAAAAACAACTGTTATTGTGTTATCAGTGCTTCCAAATGGAATCCCCCAGCTGGGTGATGGGGCTGGTCTGATGGCAGTTTACTGTAAAATGAAGAATCAGTCCAAGGTTCCTCCGTGGGACTGATTTTTAAGGCAGTTTTTCATGATGAGGCTAATGATGTGATGGGAGAATATTGGGAGCTCTGTGGTCCTCACCTTCAGTCCTCCTAATGCACTGTCAATTATAAATATCTGCAATATATAGCTGTAATGATTTCCTAAAGAAGTGGACTTGGAGTTTAGAGATATAAAAGCAATCCTTTCTCTGTATTTACTAATTGCTTGATCTTTAGAAAGTAAATGTAACTGCTGTGGGCATCAGCTTCCTCTCCTATAGTATGAATTAGACTGAATTTAAACATTTCCAAGGTCCCTTTTGGTGGTAAGGACTTGGAATACGACATGGCTTGCTTATAGTTAAACATTTGCTTCACCTGCCTGTTTCAGCTGAGGTGTTATTTCTATTTCGTCATTTGTACACAGTCTTTTGATAAACGTTCCCTACATCAAAATGTACCCAACATCAAACAAGTTATTTTCAGTCTATTATGTAGCAATTTTCTGATTCTGTAAGAAAAAAAAAACACCTGAATTTCCATTTTTCTGTCTCCAAAACTTGTTCAGTCTTTCTCCTACTCACTCTTTCAATACTCCTTAGGGAAATTTTTTTTAATCTTCTAGGAGAATTTTTCATCTTTGTGAGTTCCTACACATTTTCAGAAAGTCTTTCAAGTACTTAACTGTTAAGTGCATTTAAGCTATTTCTAAACGTTTTTTAGATTTTCATGTTTAAAGATTATCTCCTTTGTGGTTAAAAGGAAGAACAAAGAAAAAAGCACTGTGGAAAAGAATTCACATGTGTCACTTATTTAGACAGTTACAAGGCCACTAGGTGTGTTACTGAAAGTTCATCTTTTCTTAATGCTGATCACTCTTGCTGCTTCCTTCTTATCCATGGAAAAGTACTTCGTAGGTTAATTGTCAGGAATCTTTGGGATGCTAGAGTGACTTAAATGGATTACATTAGTTATCATTGTTATATAACAGATTGCTCCAAAACTTGCCTTCTTAAACGGACGTTCATTTGTCTTAGAGTTTCTGTGAGTGGGGAATCTGAGCACAACAAACCTGGCATGCTCTGCTCCCTGGTCTCTTACAGTGCTGCAATCACTGTGTCAGCCCAGAGCCAGCAGTTTCTTCTGAAGGCTAGAATGGTGAAGGATCGAGTGTGTGTGGTAGGGAGGAGTAAGTTGTCATCCAGATAAAGGGTCAGCAAGAGGATGGGCTGGGATGAGCTGAGCATCCGGAGCAGCAAAGTGGAAGGAAATATATTTTGACATTTAATTTTGAATCAAAGTCATACTGACTCCAAAACAGTGCTCTCATGATACCATAATGCCTGCCAGAATATACAGATATTCCTTATTCTGTTATATTTCACTCTTAGAGGAATCAGAACCTCATATTTATGTCTTATTTCTATGTTCTTTTTACAAAGTATGATTTAATATCTTATGTAGTTTATAGTTTAGTAATCAAATAGTTTATTGAAATAAACTTCTTACCTAAAAGTATTTGAGGCACTAGAGTATATGTATATACTAAGTTAAAAAAAGCTGGAATAAAAATGGAAAAACAGAATCAAGGAAAATGAAGAAACACAATTTTAAAACAACGCTCTAATTAAATTTGATCTTACCAAATAATTGTCTTTTATTTTTCCTTCTTTCTGCTCATCTTTATAGTTTTTGGTCTACCTCATTGATATAGTGAATATGGGAAAAATTTAGTGAGGAAGGAGAAATTATGCTTGTCCTGATAATATATAGTAAGTATCGGATAAGTGACTAATTACAGAACGGAAACTACAATTCCGCATGACAATTATTTTTATCTCTTTGGACCCCAGTTTCCTCATCTATAACATAAAGATAATAATAACCAGAAGGATTGTGTAAGAATAGAAATAATGCATGTAAAGCCAACTATTTAACACGTAATCTGTGCCCAGTAAGTTTTCCTGCCCATATCTAAACAAATTAAAATATTGCCTGACATAGACTCAAAAAGTAACCAAAGGGAAACCAAAGTACTCAAGGGAAGAATTTAAACGGGTCTAGTTTAACTTTGCATTTTTTTTAGAGGCACAAACTCTTATGTTCATGGAAAGGGTTGAAAGAGTAAGACCTGAGTTGTGTACAACCAACATGACTCCCTGACGCCAAGAACATTCTCCTGAAACTCATATCTTGGCCACTGTAGACTCTTCCTGTGTGACTGACTAGAGCAACACTCTGGGAAGACAGTAATTTTCAAGACCTTCTATCTGATTCTTCTATGCTCTTAAGTTTTTATTATTTTTTGGGTGTCTCATAATTGACAGTTGCTCGTTTCTTAGAAATTTATGAATCTTCCCATCGTGTTGAGTGGGAATTGTCTGAAGATTTTACAGAGTTTCTGGAAACCTACAGTGGAGGTTTGTTAATATTTTGTCTGCTCAAGGGAATTCCGCATCTTTTGGATCTTGAAAGGAGGCAGAACCAGTCTCCCGTTTGAAAGATGAAGGTGTCTGCTACCTGCTTTTCCAGATGCCTATGGAGCTTGGCCATGGGCACGAGGGAATATTACGCCAAACTTGAAGGAAGAGAGGCAGCTGTCCATATGGAGATCTGGGGAAAGAGCACTCCAGGAAGTGAGAAGAGCCTCTCCAAAGGCCCCAGGGTGGAGGTGCTTGGTGTTTTTGAGGAGCAGCAAGGTGACCTGAGTGGGTGGGTCACCGTGATCAATGGGCCGAGTAGCAGATTTGCAGACATATGTTATATACATTATCCCAAGAATCATTTAAACGATGAAGAAATTGAGACCAAGAGGTTGTGACTTGCTCAAAATCTCACAATAAGTGGCAAAACCAGCACTCAGAAGCTCCTCTTCTGGTCCCAAGAACTATGCTTTTTATCAAGATGCCATTTCATGTTCACCTCTAGATTGCCTGAACATTTGTCGTGTTTTTGTTAAAGCTATCAGACGTCAGGAATCGCACCTTCTCAGGTTGCATTGAATGCAACACAAAATTCAAATGGATGCTTTTTAAATACCTTTGATGAATCATTCTAACAATAGACTCTTCTTTCCACTTTATTGTGGTAGAATTGGCTGAATTTCTTAAGGTAGTGGGAATATTTTAGAGTATATTTATCTGATTATCTAGCAGTTTAGCAAATATTTTATATCTGCATTATATTATTTATTTTAAAATAATTTAAAAATTTTACATGGAATCTAAAATTATTTGTATATTGCAAGGCCCAACTAAGGAGACAAATGTTACAATTATATTCAATAGTTGAAATCATTCATAGCATGCTGTCATACAGATACACACACATGCTCAAGTACACACACACACACACACACGTATGACATATCTAAATAAGTGCTCAAACCAAAAATATTTTTAAAATCCCCAGTGAAGAATTAAATGGGTCTTTATTGATAGTGTAGCATTATAACAGACAGGTGATTTAATTTGTATTATTTTAAAAATGTAATTATTAAATATTCATGACATATTATACTTTATGAGACAAATACTCATACCAAAATCATATGGTGAAGATAAAATGCAGACAAAGAGTCTGGGTTCCCACAGCCACCGACCCCTAAATGACCTGCTAATAAATGCCAGATTCTCATCTTGTAAACTCCTATGGGAGAATAATAAAGGATGAACATTTGGCCCAACATGTATTTTTATAAAACAAGCACCTTTAGTTTTCTTTCAAAAGAATCATTTTCCTGCTCTATAAAAGTCTGTGGTCCTTTATGAAAATGTGTACCTCATGTCACACAGCTAGAGCCATAAATACGGGCAGTCACACATGGAAGTTCAGACATCCGGCCTGGCCATTCTATATGATTTAAATTAAAGTTGATATTTACGCTTACATTTTCCTAGTTCCTAGTACATTTACCAGCTAATTAATGTAATCTTTCCTTTTTCTTGAACCGTAGCTTTGTTCATGGAATTCTAGGGAATAAATTTATGTAGATTCAAAACAGAACTACAGTGAATATAATTATTCTTGTGATTAGTAATTGCTATAGGCCAGAAATCCTCATGCTTTTACCTAGGGGGACCGCAGAACAGATGGGTACACTCATAGCACTGAAGAGAATAATAAGGTTGTGACTACAAAAATATACTAAAATAAATATATCAAAAATTAAGAGGGCAGGAATAGGTGTGCCAAGACGTATCTACAAAACTCAAAGTGTTGGCCACAAGCATAGCTCTCCCTTCAGAAAAGTAGCTCCTGGAATCTCTGTGGCTCAAACCATGTATTTCTACTCTAGCTTTAGTTATTACGCAGAGCATGAGTTTGTCCTGGAGCCAAAGACATAGCCCATATATAGATATTTAATCTTCTCTAACGTGGCGTGGTAAGTATATCTTGCCCCATAGATTAGATGATCCATAACTGCATAATAACAGCAAATCTACTTAGTGACATCCTGTCTGGAGAAAAAGAGTGCTAATTATATTTTAAAAGTCAAATAATTAGCATTCCTAGATTTCCCTAGTTTTCAGATTCTCCATGTGGTTTGCTGTGAATCTGAGCCTTTGAAGCTCTAAGACACAGATATATATGGACAATGAGAGTCTCCCCAAGCTCCTTCGTTTCTAACGTAATCTTATGATGAGGTCACTGTAGCTACTCAGTGAGAGTCTCTTCCTTATAGGAGCAAAGGCTCAGTTCTTGACGGCAAAGAGTGCTAAATAGATTAGGGGTTGGAGGGGAGAAGGAGAGAGAGAGAAGGAGAAGAAGGAAGTGGATGAGGAGGAGGGGGAGGGGAAGTTGGGAGGGGAGAAGGGAGAGTGGAGAGAGAGGAAGAGAGAGAGAATGAAAAGGAAGTTACAAAAACAAAAATACTTCCCAGTTGATTTTACCTAAAAACCCAAATTCCAACACCCACAAAGAAAACTAACCTAAAGAAGAAAGCCAATAATGTTAAAATCAACAATTGGAGGATAAAATCAAAGCAGCAAAAATAAAACGTTATAGAATTATGGAACTTTGGAATAAGTGTAGTTTGGACAGTAAAAGAAATAAAAGAAGGAAAAATATGAAATAAGCAGAGAAGATGGAAGAAAAGGTAGGTAAGAAAGCAAAAAAAAAAAAAAAAAAAAACCCTTAAATTTAAAAAGATTACATCTAGGGGCCAGCTCCATGTCCGAGCGGTTAAGTTCGTGCGCTCCGCTGCCCAGGGTTCGCATCCTGGGCACGGACATGGCACCGCTAGTCAGGCAACGTTGAGAAGGCGTCCCACATCCCACAACAAGAATGACCTGCAACTAAGATATACAACTTTGTACGGGGGGGTTTGGGGAGATAAAACAAGAAAAAAAAAAAGATTACATCTAGGATAAACTCTAGAACAGAGTTGGTTCTATATTCCCTGTAGCAGAAGGCTGAATGGCAGAGCGAGGAGTGTGGACATAGCTGACAGAGGACCTAGGTTGGAATGTGAGCTTCACATTTTTAGCGGTATGACTTTTTGCAAATGACATTACCTCTCTATGTCCTGGTTTCTTCATCTCTAAAATGGAAGTATAAACATTTTCTCTCTCAAAAAGTTACTATAAAGTCATTAAATAAGTTTTTAAAGTATTTAGAATAGTGCCTGGTACATTATAATTGCTCAGTAAATGTTAGCTTTTATTATTTCTTTTCTGTATGTTTGAAAAAGTTCATAGTAAAGTAGTTTTTAAAAAGAATTGGAGGTGGAATAAAAAAACCATAGAAAAAGTGTAATCAGCTGAGAATATGTCTAGAAAATAAATACACATTTTAAAAGTTGTTCACAGAAGACATACAACGTGAAATTTTTTAACAGAAACCTGGGCCTTATGTATCATGTTTTATCAACTAAAGACTATGAATGAGGAGGAGAGGAAGTGAAAGTAATTTCTTTGCATATATTAGAGGAAATTAAGAGATACCATTTTAATTTAGGTAATATTTAGAGAAATACGAAATGCAGAAAAATGGAAAACTTCAAATAGTGCATACATCGTGGAATAGAAAACAATGGAAAAAGCAAAGAATCCTAGAAACATAGATATCAAAAAAACAAGATGTTAGATATGAGAATAGACATATAAATGATCTAAAAAATATACAAACTGAATAAATGATATTATGTAAAGTTAAAACCTCAACTGTTGGATTAAAAAACAGTATGCTACTATATACTATTTAAACTAAAAAACTAAAATTTAATTACAAGCCTGTCTAAAAATAAAATAATGTTGAAGATTTATCATAAAAATGAAAAAAATTAAAAAGTAGGTTGATTGGTAACCAAATAGTAAATATGACGAAGACAGAGTAATTTTATATTGATAAAATACAGTATCTACAATTAGGATAGAATCAAGGATTTTATAACCCATAGTATCAAAATACATAAAGACAAAGCAGATTAATTTATAAAGAGACAGTTGTTACAGTATCTGTCTAGTAGAGGTACTAACAGTTGTTACAATGACAATCTGTTATGCTTTGATAGGTGATGGGATAAAAAATAAAGTGATAGAAAGCTTAAGTAACCATAAATAAGTTTTTTTTGTTTTAAAGATTTGTACCTGAGCTAACATCTGTTGCCACTCTTCTTTTTGTTTTTGTCTTTTTTATTCTTCTTCTCCCCAAAGACCCCTAGAACACAGTTCTATATTCTAGTTATAGATCCTTCTGGTTCTGCTATGTGGGATGCTGCCTCAGCATGGCTTGAGTGGTGCCATGTCCACCCCCAGGATCCGAACCAGTGAAACCCTGGGCCAACAAAGCAGAATGTGTGAACTTAACCACTCAGCCACGGGGCCAGCTCCATACGTAATTTTTAATATTTCATATAAGCACATATAACTATACTAAATACGAGTATTTAACGTGATATAAATATGTATATATGCAAGTTATATATCCTATAAGCAGATAGATTATTTCCCATGTTTATAATGGTTGAACAGAGCCTTCAAAAAATCTTCAATTATCTAGAAAATAGTATTTCTTTAGTCAATATTTTCTGCTCATAATGTGATATAAATGACCTTTATTAGCAAGAGTTTAAACAGCCAAGCAAATAACTTCTTGTTCATCTGAGCTTTTGCTAATTGATTTCTATTTAAAACCACTATGAAATTTGAAATCACTTTCAAAATGACTCTTGGATGAAAGACAACATCAAAACTGAATTTGTAGAGTATTAAGGAAATATTAGCTGTATCAAAAGACAGAAAAAAGATGGAAAGCTAAACAGTTAATATTATGAATCTAGAATAACGTTGATACCAAAACCAGTAAAAAGAAGAATTAAAGGCTAATCTTGCATATTGATATAGGCACCAAAATTCTAAATGGAATGAAGGAATACTGGAAGAGTTATTTGCCCAGACCAAGTAGGCTTTATCCCAAAAGGCAATTAATTTTTAGTTCTCTTATGTGTGATAATTGCATCAAGAGTATAAGCAAAACAGGGGCCAGCCCCGTGGCCGAGTGGTTAAGTTCGCGCACTCCGCTGCAGGCAGCCCAGTGTTTCAGTGGTTCGAGTCCTGGGCGTGGACATGGCACTGCTCATCAAACCATGCTGAGGCAGCGTCCCACATGCCACAACTAGAAGGACCCACAACGAAGAATATACAACTATGTACAGGGGAGCTTTGGGGGAAAAAATTTTTTTAAAAAATCTTAAAAAAAAAAAAAGAAGAGTATAAGCAAAACAAACCGTATGAGAATTTTAATAGATGTCTCTTTAATGGAGAATTTTGATAGATTAATAGAATTTTAATAGATGCATACCTCTCTATACTTCAGTTTCCTCATTTGTAAAATGCGGAAAATAATGGTATGTACCTTAAGGGTTTATTGTGGGGATTAAATAAGTTAATTCAGGTAGTATGTTAATAGGGCCTGAGAATGCCATATAAATATTAACTATTATTTTTAAGAACTGTTTCCCTTAAAACTTAGATAACTAGGGCTATATTCATCAGTATAATAAAGACTATCTCTTTTATGCCCAGAGCCAACATGATAATTGATTATACAAGAGGAGCTATTGCCATTGAAATGAGCAAAAGTGCTGTATGCATATAATTATTACTTTTTGATATTTTTCATAATAATTTTGGCCAATATAATGTTATTTAAAACAAAAATAAGAGATATAATGATTGACTGAAAAATAAAAAATTATGATGTTTATATATTTGCTGAAAACTTTATAACTTACAGAATTTTATAACTCATAGAATTCTGTAAAATTGCAAGATACAAAACGAATACACGGCCTTTTATATGCCAAAAATAGAAGGTAATGTTTCATAGAAGACTCCCTTCTCATTAATATAAGTAACATAAAAACCTGGAAATAAATTTTGTGCTTAGTAAGAGGGAAATTTATAAAATTTATGGTGCAATCATAAAATGAAATATTCTGTATATATTAAGATTGAGGTTTTGAAGAATTTTCAATTAGTTGGAGATGACTTCTGTAATGGTTATATGATAAAAGCAAGTAATACTGTAAGCTGCAAATTTGTGGTCTCCATCTAGTAATGTGTAGCTGTACAAAAAAAATCAGTAAGGAATTATAAAATATTGTTAATAATATTCATCTCCATTTGCTGGAATTTGCTTTGATTCTTATTTTCTTATTTCTTTTATACTTTGTAAATTTTCTGCATCATTACTGTACATCTTCTGTAATTTAAAAAATACATTTAAAAATTATAATAACTAACATCCAGGAGCAATTTAAAAAAGATTTATTGACTCTACCATAAACCCCAAATATTTTATATTTAAGTAACAATTTACATGTAATCTATATTTGTGTGTTCTCAAACTTTGGGAATGTGTATTGAAATACGAAGTCTCCGTGATGGGTTTGAGTAATATATTTATATTTGAGATGTCATTCAAAACTATATCAGAAATTTCTAGTGTAAGTAATTATTAGAAACTAGAGTAAACAAATCTAAGAAAATGGCACCTTCACTGTTAGTCCACCAGCAAGGATGAACAAGTAGAAGACATTGACATACTCTTACAGTGGAGAGAGGATAATAGTTTATAAGGACTATGAAGTTAGCATACCCGGGATATTGGACAGGAGCTCTTATAAGGACGGAATTTGAATTTCCTACTTCCTCTTTAGGATAAAAGTGCATCCACTCTACTGCATACTGTTGGTAGCTATGTTCTTTAAAACTTTAGGAAGTGCCATTCAGATAGAATGCTCAACCGTAAGTAGGAGCCCCACATGCCTGTTTCTTTGACTTGATGTTGTAACATCATTCCTCTGCCTTACTTACTATGGTCCAACAACTACAATCTTCTTTCTGTTTCTAAAACATGCTCACTTTGCGTAAGGGCTTTAGGTTTGCTGTCCCTGCTGCGTAGAATGCTTCACCAAAATATTTCCATGACTCTACCTTCTCATCATCCAGGTCTCAGCTCAAACATAACCTTTCCACAGACATCTTTCCCGTCTACCTAAACAGCATCACTGCAGTCATTCTCTGTCACATTTCCCTGTTTTAATGCTTCAGAACTCATACAACTATCTGAAATTATCTCATATATTTGTTTACTGATATATGTATTTTCTGTCTCTCCCACACGGTAATGTAGGGTCATAAGAGCAGAACTATTATCCATAGAACCCACTATTCCATCCATAGTACCTAGAACAGTACACAGCACGTAAGAGGTGTTCAATAACTGTTTATTGAATGAAAGAATGAATGAATAAATGAATTATAGTAAACTTGAAACTTAAGATTGTGCCAGAGGTTTTAGACAGCATAGAGGCATCTCCCTCCTATTGCATCACATCTATGACCACTTTGTCTTAATATCTGTAAACATCATATAAAACATTTCGTTGTATCTTTTGATTACTTGATCTACAGGATGATTGCAGAGAAGTAAACGCTGGAGACAGGGCTGAGCATCAGAGCACCATCAGCTTCGACACTGGCATGCTGTTGAGGAAGCCAGCATTGGCGAGAGGAAGGAAAAAGGTTGTTGGAATTTTTTTAGATTTGGTATATTATCCACATGTATATATGAGTCATTGCTCTTTATATTTTGATTTTTCTTTTAACATGTGCAAATTCCATGATACAAATCATAAATTAAGTGTTTGAATAAGTAATTCTGTTATTCTTTTTATCCATTATCTTGTATTATAGTTTCGTAATCAATTTTGAAAGAAGTTAAAGTTGCCATAGTAAGTGTTCTCAGATCAAGTCAGTCATATGTCTACTATTTTATAAGAACACACGGTTTGAGATATCTTCTTTGGCCATATTATCCTTCTATATACATTGTTGAATTTTTAACAGAATGTAGATAAATTAAAAAGAAATCCGGATGGGTTATTTATGTCACATATTCAATTATTTCTAACATATGATCCATAAAATATTTGGATTTCTTGTCTTATAGTTCATGATACAAATGATTAAACATGATTCAAGCAAGTAATTAAACTTGAGTATTAACACTAATATTTTTTGATCATTTGGGATTTTTAGATCCAAAAGCAGAAAGTAGTTTTTTAATTTTGCATTCACATAATCTGTCCTGTAAACAGTTTTAATATTAAGAAAAGTATTCATTTGAGACTAAGAGTCTTTACTGCTAATTCTAGAAGTTACTTCTTTTAGTTATTTTTAGTGTTAATTAAAATATTTGTTATTAAAATTAATTTTTAATTAGTAGTTTATAGTATGAAATATTTTGGACTCTTGTTCCAACAAACAAAAAGGTTATTCCTTGTGATGAAAATATATTTTTGCACTTGTATTAATCTGTTCAACCTATTTTACAATTTTTGTGTACGTATATGTTACAAAAATAGATAAATATAAGTAAATTAGGTATTCGGAATATCTTGAAGAGTACACATGCTAATCGAAAATATACATATCCTTTCTGAAAGAAAATAAAAGATTTTCTGTAAGAGAAGAGGGCAACTTAATAACATTACTGATTCTTCAAACCTGTTGGAAAATGAAGCTAAGCTACGGGGAAAGCCCTGAGGGGTTATGAAGCCAGTTAAGCTTCATGCATATGTTTGCTGACAGTTGGAAGAATGAACATTTCTCATCCCCCTTTGACTGCATTAAAAAGCGTTGGAAAAGCTTGTGGATTCAGGTTTCATGCTCTTTGCAACCGAATTCCTTTCCTTTTCATATTTTAAATTTGTAACATGTTCTCTATAGTCTTTAAGTGAACATCCTGTTTTCAGGACTTCTAAAACTCCATTGCTTTGAACAGTGTACCACATGGCAATACTACAAACATAACGAGTCCAGCTGTTAAGATGGAGAATACCATATAAATCACTGAGAAAGCATCTTGTCTTACTACTTTGGAGAGCCCACTGAAGTATTTTAGAGGAAAGAGATACTAACTTTCAAAGCCTCCAAAAAGCACTGTCATGATTCTTTGGATTTTAGATGATCTCAGACTGTTTCATGAAGGCAAGGTTTACATAGCTTCTTCTCTGAGTAAAGAAATGGCTTTTTCCACTAATTTCTCAAGTGGGCTCTTGTCCCTGACCTCCTCGATGCAGTTTGTGAAATTTAAAACTGTATCATAATTAATTCTATTTAAATGACCACCTTTTAAATAGAGAGTTCTTTGAAATAAAATTCTAGCTATTTCCACCTCATCCTTAAAAATAAAAATAAACTCCTGGACAAGTCTTCTTGTATTGCAAATGTTTCTGAGAACAGGAGCACCCTCAACTAAGACTGTCCTAGAATTTTGAGCATCCTGGAAAAATACTGAGGCAGGGTAATACTCAACTTACTCATGCCGTGGGTAGTTCCGTTCTTGATGGTATACATTTTTACGTTGAGCAGATGTTTTACATGCTGACAGAGGAGATTGTAGTGAGGGAAGGAGAAAAAAATCTAAATGTTATAAGACAGAGGGCTTGGATTGAGCGACATAGATTAGGCTGTTGGACAATATTAATTGCTGAATAAATGTTATTTCCCTCTCCTGTTTTAGTCCCGAATTCTAATGTGTCGAGCCCATTAAGTTGGCCTTATTGTCTCTCTTCAGTCCCCTCTCCACCCTTCGTCAGGCTATGGAGTCACAGCTCTGGGCCATCTCTAGGTAGTAAACAAAATCTCCTCGTCTAAGGGAAACAATCCGAAATGGGAGTCTTAATCCATGTCAGTTTGGCCTGATTTTGTGGAATCAGTTTTGCGTTCTTCACTTCCGAATAAGACTCTTAATCACTTTACTTCCTAATCGACTCTTTCAAAGAGCTTGATTGAGCTTTCTCTTCCTTGAAAGTACTGTTTATTCTTCTGTCTGTTTGGGAGGCAGTAGAGAATTATTATGGATTATTATATTAGAGTCAATATACAGTTTGTGGCAAATTATTTAACTTCTCTAAGTTTCATCATCTGTAAAATAGTAGGGAGAATGGTAATATCTTTCTCGTAGAGTTGTTATAAGGATTACATGAATTAACATTTTGTTAAGGATTTGCCACAGTGCCTGGCACACAATAAGTGCTTGGGCAGAGATGGGTGATAAACAGATTGATCACACTTGAATTTACAGTTGTAGTTGATTATCTTTGTGCTTAATAGCAGCTTGCGATAATTGAAAAATATAAAGCATTAGAGTTGGGAGGGCCTTAGAGATTTTTTAGTCAGTAATTTTATCTTATAGATAAAGAGTTGAAGTCTAAAGTAAGAGTATGACTTGCCCAAGGCCACTTAATGAAAGATCTGGAACCGGACCCTCCACCTCCATATTCTTGGTTCTGTATCTTCTTGTCACACCGCATTCCTATTACACATCTCTCTATTTTTATCTTTGACAGCTTTTCAGTGGGGGTGAATCATATGTTTGGCAACATATCTGCTAGGAAGACACTAGAGAAGTTTGTTTTCTCATTGAAGCTTTTTAGACATGCCATATTGATTGAGTAAAACAGGATGTGTGGAGCAAAGCATGGAGGACACTTTTTCTGATGTTTCCATTATGTAGACATGGCCGTGATGTATTTCAATAACCATCTTTTAAAAGAATGAACTCATTGAACTTAATATTCAAACGACAAAGTCATCTAGTGATTTAACTCACAAGAACGAAACATAGAAGATCTGGATGTACACGTTTGTAAAGTCATTTTGCAATGAAATGTAAAAACAGACAGCACAATGCCTTTTATGGGATTGGGTTAATGCTTACTATGCCTAGAGCTTCCCCGTTTGACAAAGAGAACTTAGATTTATCAAATGTTAAACACATGGCTTTAACGGTTCATATTAGGAGCATTCCTGAGGGATTTGCACTAGTTGTGAGGTTGTATTCACTTCACTTTATTTCTTTCCTGTGGCTCTCCTATTTCCCTTTGGGATGTGTTTCATGTGTCTGTTATTGCTTTGAAGATTTTTCATTTCTGTCTCATGCTTAACACCTGCCATTGACTCCTTGTATAACTTATGAGAAATGAATGGCATTCTTCCTCGTGGATTTCAGTTTTTATAAGGTAAATGTGCCTGTACTGATTCAGAAAAAAACATTTATTTTCCCCCCTTTTGTACTAAAGTACTTTTTGGTGTTGATAATTCTTTGCAAACTTTATATTTTATTCTTTATCTCCATGATAAACATGTGGAACAAAGATTATTCACTAAATTATGGAACAAAGCAAAATGACAGATACCCTGTGATTTCGTTTTCAAACAACAATCTATGCATGAGAACATGGAATATAGGGATAACTTGAAACTCCAGAAAATTCCTTCTTTTAGATGACCATTTTATTCCCAGTTATCTTCATGTATTTGAACTTTGTTGTATGGTGATAACTATCTTGTAGCAATTTGAACCTGAAGAGAGACTTACATGTTGCTATGTTATTAAAATTTTTATCCAGGGCAGTATTCAGGACCCACTCGTGAATGCTTGACTGGTAATCATACGGAGAGATCATCTGTATCTTTCAGTTTGTTTCTGTCAGCGTGTAGGTGCCAAGAGCAGTGCATTTTGAGTATAAATCGATCATCATTGATATAAATAACAGAAAAACATATTTGTGAATGTGCTTACAGAATGAATCACTGGAAAATATTCAGCCTGTATTTCTGTGGTCATATCTGTTCTTTTTCTGTTTTGATTAGACTTGAATGATTAAATAGAAATCAGGTTAAAAGAAAAAAAACATATTGTGGTTTGAACAAAAGTTACATTCAAAGGGATACTTCATAATTTCTCAAATAAAATCTTGACATTTTCCCTCAGAATAGACAGAGCTATTCTTTCCGTAATTTTGTAATCCTTCCTCAGTTGGTACCACTGCCATACAACTTTTATGGATGTTACAGCTACCATTCTAATTTAAGCCTTCATAATTTAAGACTTTTTAAGTTAGAAAGAAAAATACAAGTCTTGTTATCTCATCAGAATTGTGTTTTAATTATAAGCACAATTTAGCATTTTTATCTCATTCGGATAATTTAATAAATAAAAATAACGTCCCAAAGAAGCTTGAATGGAGATTTTGGCAAGTAGCGGGCATATGGGTTACAGTCCTGATTAGTTTCACAAAAATAATCTGAGGTTGTTTCTTGATGCCCTACTTCTGACTCTCCTTCAGAAGGAATGAAATGAATTTACAGTTACATACAATTATATTTGGAACAGATTTAGCCTTCATTCTTTGGGTGAAGAAACCTGTAAGACTGTTCTTTCCAGGAGGGAATAAGCACGATTAGATCTACTGGGATAGAGGAGAAAGTTCTGTCCTTTACTACTTTGCTGTACTGTAATATTATCTCCTGGCCACGCGATTGTCTAAAATTGGTCACAGCTCCCATGTATTTGCCTTCGATATGATGTGAAGGAAAATTTTAAGTTATTTATTTTTTTTTTTAAAGATTTTTTTATTTTTTTTTATTTTTTCCTTTTTCTCCCCAAAGCCCCCCGGTACATAGTTGTGTATTCTTCGTTGTGGGTTCTTCTAGTTGTGGCATGCGGGACGCTGCCTCAGCATGGTCTGATGAGCAGTGCCATGTCTGCGCCCAGGATTCGAACTAACGAAACACTGGGCCGCCTGCTGCGGAGTGGGCAAACTTAATCACTCGGCCACGGGGCCAGCCCCAGAAAATTTTAAGTTATTTAATCATGAGGTTTGTATCATTATAATCACATTTTCATCTTTTCCGTAATTTTTTTTTCCATTATCAAATGGATTCTTCTGCCATTTTGCCTATGAACCCCAGATAAATGGTGAGAATGTGGGATTTAGGACTGACCAACATTCTCTAGTTTTCCTCAACAAACCATTGCATAAATATCTCATTGTATAAACTTGAATTGGTGATTGCCCGTTGCCCTCTAAAGTAAGTTTTGCTTATATTAATGGTAAAGTACACCGATTTATTGATTCCGTCTGCTTTCTTTGGCCCTGGTCCTCTTCTATTCTCTCTCCTCATTTCTTTGTCGTTCTCTTCCAATCTCAGTCTTAAATGTTAATATATGTACAGCATATAGTATATAAAGTATATATTTTGTATTATATATATTTTAAATTTATAATTTTAGCCTGAACTTCTTTTCTGAACTGTAGATTTACATATCTAAATCCCTGCTCAACACCTTCACTTGACTGTCTAATATGAATTTCAAACTTTACATGTCTGAAATCAAATACTTTATCTCCCTCAACCCCCCACCCAAACCCTCTTCTAGCAGGCTGCACCATCTTTAGTCAATGGCAACTCCATTCTTCTAGGGTATCAGGTCTAAGGCTTTCGAATCATCCTTGTCTCCTCAATTTCTCTTACACTCTATAACCCATTTATCATCGAATTCTATTGACTTTATCTTTTAACTATATTCAGAATCCAACTATTCTCGCTACCTTCTCTGCTAATCTCCTAGACCAAGCCACTGTTATTTTTCCCCTGGGTTAATGCAGTTGCCTTCTAACATTGATTTCTCTGCTTTTGCTCTTGTCCTCTCCCCACTTCCCTCCACCACAATCAATTCAGCAACAAGAGTCGTCATGTTGTCATCCTATTGAAACATAGTCAAATCATGCCACTCTTTTGCATAGAATTCTCCAATTGACTCCCAGCTCACTTGGAAAATAAGTAAAGGTTTTACAATGACCTACAAGGCCATAAATGATCTGGCTTCCCATTACCTTTGTGACTTTGTCTCCTACTCACCCCTTTGTTCTAGTTCACTAGTGTCCTTAAAAATGCCAGACATTCTCCTGTGTGGGTTCACTCTTAGTCTATAATGAGCTTCCTCAAGATGTCTGCAATAGCTCACAAGGCTAGTTTCATGTCTATAGCCTTCTTATTGAGGCTTTCCCTAAACCCTTTATTGAGCACCTCATTAAAGTTGCAACATCCTCATTTATCTGGCACACCTTAGCTCCCTCTTCTGCTTTACTTGACTCTATATAGCATTTACCACCATCTAAAGGTTCCATAGTTTACTTATCTTTTTTGGTGTTTGTCACCTGCATTAGACTGTGCAGAATGTAAGCTTTACCAGGACAGGGAATTTCGTTTTTTTTTTTTTGGGTTCTTTTTGTTGTTTTATTCTGTACCTAGAATAATGCCCGGCATTTAGTAGGTGCTCAGTAAATATTTATTGGAAGAATAAAATAGTATGAGACTAAATACAATTCTTGTATATTTCCTTCAGTAAATAGGAAGGAGATATAAAATGTTATGAAAGCAACACGGCTACAAATTGACATAGCACCAAGATTTATTAGAAAAATGATCATGAGTAAAAACCATAAACATTTTAAGTTTTAGGTATCATAAGTATAACTATTAAGCTTAAATGAGATAAGTGAAAGTGCTTGTCAACTATTAAGCATTTTATTAATGCTCTCAGTTCTTTTCCCTTGAAGATGAATTAATTGAGTCTTATAAATGGATTAATTTTATCAGTAGTAGATTAACCTCTCTATATTTGTTTCGTTAGGTCACTTTCTCTTAAGTTTTCGTGATCCCTTTTCCAGATTAATATAAATACTTATGATTGGTTATTCATTAAGCACTTACCAAATGTTTACTATTGGTATAAGTGATAAAAAGCTATAGTCAAATGGGACGAGAAACATTTAATGAAATTTTCAAAATTGATGTATACATAGTTCTTTAATTCTGATGGCATTCTGTATGCTGTACTCTCTTCTAGGTGCTCTACAAGCGTGAACTTACTTCATACTTGTAACAACCTTACGAAGTCAGCATTATTGTCTCCATTTTGCTGATGAGAAAACAGATACAGACAGGTTAACTTGTTCAAGGTCATAATTTGCATTACATGTATATGTGCCTATATTTATATGTTTAAAAATAAAATAACCTTAAACTTATTCATACAATTTAAAAAATATAAACATGATACATGCATACTTAAATAAGAGTGAGACTAAACTAAATTTTGAGAACTCAAGTGTTGGCTGACCTTTAATCATTCATACGATATGGCCTTTGTATGCATTAGTTACTAAAATCTTGAGATTCTTTCTGAAGTATTGTGTTAGTCCTTAGTACTAAGTACTTAAGAGTAGAATATTGTGTAATTTCAATATCCAGGGAAATACTGGTTTATGGAAACATTTCCACTTTTCAACTACATGTCCATAGGATTCTAAAGTATGATTAGTGATAGAAGGGTTTTTGTTTCCTAGTTATCTTCCTCCCAGCGTCTTGGCTTTGCTTCTTTCTAGGCTTTTTCCCCTAGTATCTTTTCCTAGATAGGGTGTTGGCTTTCACTGCCAATATAAGACTATCTCTCAAAATTAATTAAGAGAGTTCCTTGCTCAGTTCTCTTCTTTTTCCATGGTTATTCAACTCCATACTTGGGTAAATCTTTCCTGAAGAAATTTTCTGAAAAATTTGATGCAAATCCCTTGGTCATTATATATGGCTATTCATAGCATGAATATGATTTGAGAACCACTCTGTGCCAAGAGTTAGGTAAGACAGGCAAAATCCTTATTGGGGATGTTGGACGGATAATGAATTTTCAGTTGGTGAAAAGTTTAGGAAGAAAATCAAAGAAGATGATAGGAGAGTGACTGGGTGGCCCTTGGCTGTGCAAAATCTAATCACGTTAAAGGTCAGAAAATACAGTGTAGCCATAGCAGTGAGTGAAGGGGAAGGTGGCGCAAGATGAATAAAGAGCGGTAGGCAGGAGTCAGATATATTTGTTCTTATGAGCAAAAAAAAAAAAAGAAAGAAGTTTATCTATTTTTAGTGTGATGGAAATCCATCAGAGGATTTTAAAAGGGAATAGCATGAGCTCAATCATGCTTAGAAAATCTATTGTGGCCTCAGTGTAGAGAACGGTAACTTGGGCCTTAGGAAAGAACGTGCGCCCCAAGGGCTCACCAAGTTCGCCTGTAGCAGGTACACACTAGTGAGCACCTTTACCTCCATCCATCCCTTCCTATGAGAGAACAGAACATTTTTCAGAAAGCTTTGATGCATATACCATGTTAATTACATTTTACAAACATTTAATCTAGACAGAATAAAAACTTATTTTTTACCCACTTAAAATTAGAAATATTTGGACTTTGACAATTGTTTGTCTGATTCATCTGAAATGGCAAATTCTTTTTCAATACATCTAGAGTTGTATAATATAATAGCAAATTATTGTTTAGAGGGCATTTTGGTATGGTAAAGTCATTGAACCTCTTTAATGTAACATGCATTTGAATTGTTACATCGTTCCTAATAATAGTATACAGTGGCACCATGGGACAGGGCAATTTCCTACCGTCTTCTACAGCATTGTGCTGGTAGGATATGAGATCATGTCATGAAATCCAGGAGTGTAATTTATAAGATCTTTTGCTCAATTTTGCCTGATGTCATAGAGTAGACTTGCCTAAAGGACTTTGTAGGAAGTGAGGTATGATTTCTCTAACTCCAATTTGTTTTCATTTATTTTAATCAAAATAAAGGAGAGTAAGAAGATATTTTGTCTAATCTGAAAGTGGCCCTCCACTTTACTTGATCTTGTTTTCTTTTAAGAAATCTGTTTTTCTTTAGGGATATTATTACTGACATAACTTTTTAGTTTTGTGAAAATGTTCCAGTAACTTTGTGGTTTCTTCTATAGCCTTTGTTCATAGTAGTCATGATAAAGAATAAAACAGCCACAGTTTTCAAGGCCCAGTAGGAATATATTTATTGATAGAAAAAAATTGCAAGGGACAGCATGCAGAAATTTTTGTATAAAGTGATCCCCAGTGATATTGATAGAAATTATTTTTGATACCTTATATTTCAAAATGTGCTGTAGAAAAACAGAAAAAATGATGCAATTGAATTGTTTTTACATGCATCACAAAATACCACTTTGGCCTGTTCTGTTCATTACAATGGAAAATAGAGCATTTGGCACTATAGAAAGCCAGGCTTCGTAATTAAGTGACATCTATTTATTTTCTGGACCCACAGCCAAAGGGTAGAAAATGTATTCTGTAAACTTTATTTAAAATATCCTTTGTTAAAGGATATCATTTTTTCTCCATAACTTATTCATCTGGATTCAGTCACAAAAGGAAAAGTAGCATATCAGTTTCCTATATCTAAGTTTCATTCTAAAGAAGATGAAGATTTGGTGCAATGACTAGGCTATTGTCTAAAGAAGACACCAGACTCTTTGATTTTGATATCTGAACCTAGAACTTAGTACAAGGATACCTCAGGCTGTCATGGGTCACACATATACAGACGAGGCCAGGACAATTGCTCTTCTCTCACAATTTAACCTGGTGGCTAACAGGCCTCACTTGTAGTTTTCACACAAGTAGAATTGATGCCAGTATAAGCCTGTTTAGGGTTTTTCCTTTTAGAAAAATGGCTCATGACTCAGACACACTGAAATGTGTGTTTGTGACAGCAGCTTTTAACTTACTGACAGGGTCTGTAGAGCACCACCCCTATTCCCCTGTGGACAACAAATAAGACAGAGGAAACTGTGGGGCCTGGGCCTGGACAACCAGACTCCCAAACGGCTTGACCATGGTAATAACACACAGGAAGGAGAGGTTGCACAGAACATCTAGAGGAAATCTTACTTATGATAGATGCCATTTGAAAGGCAGAGAAATATAATTTAAAAAGAACACACTTAAATTCCATGTGCACATGCACCCATTAAACTATTTTTTATGTTAGACAAATTTTAAATGAATAGAAATGATGCTGAAATTACGTGAAGATAATTATTAAGTGTGTCTGATAAAAAATTTTAATTTTCATATATTTCATATAAAAAGGGTACATCTATATAAAATTTGAAAAAATACAAACATACAAACCCTCAGAAAAAATAAAAACCATCTGCAATGCCAACATTTAGGAAAATAACTATTAACTATTTGGTGCATTTATCACCAGTAGTTTCCATACATATGTAAATATGAATAACACATATACAGTTCCAAATATTGAATTATATTCATTTACATAATTTAAGAAACATTGAAACAGAATATATTCTAAATGCTGTACAAATATTAATTAATTAATCCTCATAACAACCCTATAAGATTATCCTCATTAAACAGATTAACCCAAATGCCCATCAATAGATAAATGGATAAATAAATTTTGTTATATCCATACAATGGAATATTATTTAGCCATGAAAAGGAATAAAGTACTGATACCTGCTACAATGTGATGAACCTCGAAACGTTATGCTAAGTGAAAGAAGCCAGACAAAAAAGTCACATATTATATGATTCCTTTTATACGATATATCCAGAATAGGCAAACAGTGACAGAAAGTAGATTAGTGATTGCCAGCAGACGAGGGTAGGGGGCAAATGGGGAATGGTAACTTAAGGAGTATGCAGTGTTTTTCTAGGATAATGAAAAAGTTTTGAAACTTGAAAGAGGTGATGGGTGCAGAAAGTTGTGAATGCACTAAACGGCACTGAATCGTACACTTTAAAATGGTTAGTTGTATGTTATATAAATTTCACCTTGATAAAATAAATAAATAAAAGAAAACTGAAGCACAGAGAGGTTAAATAAACAAGGCTAGTAAGTTGTAGATCCAGGATTTAAACTCAGGCAATCTATGCCCATACACTACTTGTTTAAATATAATGAGCTACTGAGATTAGAATTACATTTCTTTCTTTTAACTTAGTACTATTGTAAGCAATTTCCTTTAACATTAGATAAATATTCCTAAAATTTTCATTTTTAAGATTCAAAATAAATGTAACCAGCACCCATTTAAAATCTGATTCTAATATGTGTCTGCCGTATGTTCAGTGTATCTTTCCCTGAAGATCTGGCATGAGGACCTGAAGGCAGAGCAGTCCTGCCTGGGTTGTAGAAACTCCTTCCTTTGAGAGAAGAAGGAAGAGACAGCAGGAAGAAAACCTGCCTTCCAGCATTGCTCCTTCTTCTGGCAGAAGAGCCCTGTATGTTAAGAGAGTCCAATAAAGCCTGAGAGTCTCTCCCATATCAGGTAGAAGAGTTTGGGGTGCATCTAGAGATCTAGAATCTAGCTGATTCCACAAAACTGGGTTGTTCAGTTCAACCAAGGCATTTCCTATCAGAATGAATGGGTGTATCAAGAAATTAGAGAATTCCTGTTTCATCCTCCACTGTCAGACACTAGAGTCTTGGCAGTGCAGCCGGTCTAGGGGCTGAGGGAGTATGGGAGACACTAGGAGGAAGAAGTAATAAATTTCTCTAAATTGTGTGGAGCTAAAATGAGTGATCTGGAAATATTATTTAGTTAACAAAAGAAACTTTTTGTTTGTTTTTTACAAATGTGTGCCATATTGAGAATATTTATATTATGCTGTTGGAAGAAATAAGAAGAATATATAATTGCATATAGTCTGACTCAAAAATATAGAGAAATAAAAGGCAAAAAAACCTTTCACTAGAGCAATTTCCAAAGGATAAAAACTAAATGTTAGTCACAATTATTCTTTGGGAGATGACAGTACTATTGATTTTCGCCACCTTATACTTTTGCTTTAAAGATTTCTACAAACGATGTCATATTGCTTGTTTGACCAATGTAAGTATTGAAGATTAATTACAGAAGAATGAGCCAGCTTCTCCTTTTCACAAGGTTTTGAAAATTTAGAACAAACTTGTTTGTTTCTTCATGAATATATATTTATGATGTGTCAGGCACTGTGCTAGGCTCTACATGTTCAATGATGGAAGAAATAGACATGGCCTAGGGTGCAGCAAACTTAATGTTTGGGAACAAATAGGATACAGATCTTTCCTCAAATACTTTTCAACCCTCTGCCATACCCTCCCCTACCCAATAATAATTCTATTGCTGCTGCTGCTGTTGCTTCTCCTCCTCCTCTCCCTTATCTTTCTCCTCATCTTCCTCTTCCTCCTCCTGCTGCTACCCCTCCGTCTTCTTCTTCTACTTTTTCTTCTCCTCCTCCTTCTTTTTTTTGAGGAACCACCACTTCCCTCCTCAAAAAGGCACACAGAGAGCCAAGGGAGGATGGGATGTAATGAGGTTGAGAGAGAGTCAGGGGCCAGACTATGCATACCATGTCCTTCCTATGGCCAAAGAAAGGGTGTAAGGACAATGGGAAAGTACTGAAGGATTTAGACAGATTGAATTTACAATTGGCACAGATAATTGTGATTTCAGGGAATAATGGATTAGAGAGAGAAAAGTTTTGAAGTAGGGAGACAGAGAGTAGACTATTGCAGTGGTCCGGGTAGTGGATGGTAGGACACAGGGTGACAAAAGAGAAGGAGGGAATGGGATAATTTGAAGGCAGTTTGCATGGTTTGGGGGAAAGATGGGACAAGTCTTCCACGACTCTCCCACCGACCTTAGGCACAGCGCCTTCATGACATAACCAGTTGGCCCTGGGAAAGAAGAAATGGGACAAAGATGTGGATTTTTTCTGATCCCCATTCCCTCTGACTGGAGATACAGATTGTTTCTTAAAGAGCTTTATTGGTAGAATGACAATGATGTTATTGTTATTAAATTAAAGCATTGTCCAAATATATTATTTCTTCTTGTTTTTTCTAGTACTGCTAAGTCCATCAATCAAGAGTATGGATGATTATAGACACATGCTATCCTTTCCCCTGTAGTAGTATTTCTAAAAATTAAAGAATTGCGTCATTTTCTCTTCTGTAATTGAGCTACAGATATATTTAGCATTTCCTACTCTTTCTTACAGCCCCCAAGAATTATAGCATCTAAATTGTAAAAAAATGAGATATTTAAATATTTATGTTTAAATTTATTTAAATTAATATTTATAAATTTATGTTTTATATATTTTTATATATTATACATTTATACTTATATACTATATCTTATATACTATAAATTATATTTAAATATATATCTTTGTATAAATATATTTGAGATTATTAATGCTTCTGATGGTCTTAAGATGGTGGATTTAACTGAGAGAAAAACACTACTTTAGACCAGTTAATGTTACATGTATCCAGCCATTACATTTAATTGCATATCTTTTGTCCAAGCCATATAATTGACAAGAATTCTTTTCACATGGATTTCACCCAAGGCTTAATTTATTTTCTGCCTTGATTATACTGACCTTGCAGAATATCCAAAATATCAAAATTAGAGGTCAGCGATCTACTCTGGTTGAGACCACAAATTTACTATAAAAATTTTGAAGCAATGAGGAACTAAAGGAATATATGTTTTTTCATACTATTAAATGATGAAACGTATCTTTGTCTGGAGCTGTCATTTTTGCTGCTTCTTAGTTTCCTTTTTAGCCTTTTTCCCCATTCTACAATGGTCTTTGTCTGCTTTCTTCCCCACAAACTCTGGACTGTTTTACACTTGACACTGTGGATACGTGGCTCTTCATTCAGCAGAGCAACGAAGGCAAATGTTGGAGACCAGTTGATTTTCTACCAGAAATGAGCTGTAGCTTGGAAAAGCTAAAAGGAAATATGTTTTTTGCTCACTCCATTTCAGAAAGCTGAGAGAATGAAATGGGCACATGTCAGCCCAAAGACAGAAAGCAGAGAAGAAGTCACTGCATGTGCAGAAGCATGTCTAGAAGACAGCTGCTACAGAAAAGAGGGCATTACAAAAAAGCAGGAAAAAACCCTTCAAAGTAAATGAAAAGAAACAGACAGTTCTTCAAAACAAGAGAGGGAATTAGAAAAAGAACATTTGGAGAGGAAAAAGCATTTGGAATTTTTCTAAGAAGAAGGTACAAACTCAACTCTCAGAAGTAAGAATCAGATGAGGGAAGGTGAAGATTATTACAGGCACAAAGAACAGAAGTGCAAAGAGTTGGAGAAAGATCATTAATCGTTCTGGGAATCAGAAGGGTCCTGTGATACGCAAAATGAGGAGGTAAGTGGCCCAAAAGGGATGGAGAGGAGGTTGGTGCCAAAGCATACACAGCAGAGTTTCTCAAACTATTTGTGGTGAGGGACTATTCATCTTTAAAAAATATTTCTAATTCATAGCAGACTCTACTATAGCATAGCAGGTCCTACTGAAAACTCATACGCACATTGAGCCACATATATCTCACCGTGTGATTTCTGGCAACACAAACTGGTCTATACCTTTGCAACAAAACAAGTTCCCTGATCACATATATAGATGTCACAGCATTGTCAAATGAGTATAAACATTCTAAATACTTACTCTCAAATTTTGCACTTATGTCACAAACTGGCATCGCATTTTATGTTGCACTGATGTAAGGTGTTTTGATTTTATTCTAGGTCCAATGGGAAGATATAGAAGAGTTTTCAAAAGCTGAGTAAGATTAGAGGATTTGCATTTTGAATTACAAACAACAGCCTGTAAAGCACTTATTGGAGACAGGGCAGGGGTAGAAACAGGGAGCGTAGGAGACTGTTGTAATAATGAGGTATAGAGGATAGGTAGCGACCACGAAGAGGAACAGATGATCTGAGATACACTTTGGTGGTAGTACCAACAGTGTTAATAGATTGAATGTGAAAATTGAGGGTGAAGGGAGAACCAAGAATGATTCAAGGATTTTATCTGGAGTAACTGGGTGAGTATCATATAAAAGGGGAAGACAGGCGGAATGATTTAGGATGGACACGGAGATGGTGGAATCGAGAGTTCTGCTTTTGCTATGCTAGACATAAACTTGTCACAGGAGAGTCGGATGGATGAAGAGTCTCATTTGTTTAAAAGGTCTCTCTCCAGTTGGAGTAAAACAAGATGTTTATGTTCCTGGTCCCAGAATTCTGACCAATCTTCTCAACAGAACTTTTGATGAACTAATGAAACGGTCTGATAGTAATACTACTAAACAATAGTTAGGCTTCTGTGCACAGTTGGCAGTTACCCACAGGAAGATAAATTACTGGCTTGTAAGCAGAAAGAGTTCCCAATATGTGTACACCATGTCAAAAGCGTCCTGTTAGTCTTTCTATGAATCAGGTTCCTTTCAGTTTGGGATTAGAAAAAATGGATTTGTATTTGGAGTTTTATTACAAGTATAGATTTACAATTGAATTTAAATGGTGGAAATGGAAAAAACAAAGTTTTCTAAAATATATTAGCTTATAGGAAAGAGTGCCAGAAAGAAGAAATAAAGACAAGTCAGCAACTTCCTTAGAGTTCCAGAGAATAACCTTTGAATTCATACTAATTAGCTTCAAAGATCCTGGAAAATTTGACCCCAGTGACTGCCCTGTTGAACTTTGCTAAGCACGAATAGCTATTTTCTTCTCTGGTTGGCTAGTAAGAACATGACAAGCTATTTGAAGAATTTCTCATTTACTAAGAAATTTCCTTATGGTACACATGACAGCGCTGACTCAATACCTTCAACAAACTCCCAGTTGTATTTTTATCAACCTTTTAAAATATTATGCTTGCTGTTACCAAAACGAGACACACTAGGTCATGTCATTTGTTGCATTTTAGGGTTAATGTTCACTTCTGATAGGACTTCTCTTTATGAGTTTACTTGCATTCTGGTAACATGGAAAGTTTGTCTTATAAATCTGTCTCTAGAATTACCTTTTCTCTCAGACCACAAGTTTAAGCATATTCCTCCAGCCTTGAACTTCAGGGGAAATGAGCACACAGTACCAATGGTATATCTAATAATGCCGAAGACAATAGACATTGATTATTTTATTTTTTAGTTCATATTACTCCAAGAGAAGGAATTTACCTCATTCTCTCTAGTTTCTATTTCCCACAGAGATTAAAGTAAAGGTTAGTTGTTTTATTGGAAAAAGACCACTGAAAAATATCATTTACTCTGCTGGCCCACGGATTTTCTCAGAATGTTTAGTAGCAGAAACACATATCCTTAAGGATTACATTTAGTCATGGTTGAAAAACTTAAATATGACAAGTTCTTAATTTTGAAGACTGAGCGTTGACAGAAGGCCAACTACTTCAACTTCAAAGATGATGACAACAGCCAGTATTAATTATTGCTAAATAGATTAGACATATCCCTTATCCCAAGTGAGTCATAGCTGCCTGGTAGGGGCTTTCTCAGGGATGTTGTTGTGAACCATCTATTGGATTCTTTCTTCTGATTTGTCCCAGGGAACACAGTTATAATGACAAGATTTTGATCAGGGCATCACCTAGCAGCCTCACTAGCTACTAGGTTCTAGTGCCCATGGGTAATCCACTTCACAATTGAGACAGTATTTTCTACTCTTATCTGTGGAACAAATTCACTCCAAATGTATAGTGTGGACTCTTTATGCCTTTGAAAAAACTTACAAACTAAATATAAATATTTCTCTCTGGGCAAGATTAGATTCTGCTGAACTGGTATCTGTAACTATCCAGAGTCTGCACAGCTATTATCCCTAACGCACCAAGTAGTCATAACTCAGTCGGCTCTGTGCTTTCTGAACCAATCCTCAAGACCACTCCATCAGTTTTTGTGTGTGGCTAGTGTTAGTTCCCATTGCTTGCTAAAACTGCATGCTTTTCACTGCATCTAGGTCCCAAAGCAGTACGTACTGTCTGTTAAATCTGCAGCGAGATTTAAAGTATTGGTTATCAATACTCCACAGTTGTTATTGCTAAGGAATGAGATTATTTTATTGTCAGGCTGGTTCTCCTCCAGACCTCCACTGGCAAAATGTGAAGGAGTTGCTATAGATTTCAGTGCTCTAGTGGTTTTTTTCTCTCTCTAATCAACATAACACTATATAACCCATAACACCTCTAGAACTCTACCTGATATTTACAATGCGAAAGCAGCCTTCTTATTTTAAAATAGCACCAGTAGCTCTTTTGATTTTATGATTAACCTAGTCAGGAAACATCATAGAGATCAGGATAAGCTCTCACCCCTGAAACTTGACCCCTACGGACATCTTCGTTTTCTGGGTATTAGTAGTTAAGCACATTCAGTGGGCTAGGCAGGTAAATTATTGAATCTTCACTATGTTCTGGGAATTAAAAAGATAAAAAAGACAGATGTCTGGACTTTTGTTGGAGGAAATTGGCATGTAAACAAAACAATTTCAAATCTGTGTGTTAACTGCTGGGAGAGAGATATGTAAGAGGCACAGTGGGTTTCTGTTGTTGCTGTTTTTTGTTATTTTGTTTTTAACAGATGGAATAATCCATTTTTGCCTGGGGACAGTGAAAGGACAGAGGAACGTCTCATTAGAGAAGGTGTTTGACTTGGACCCTGAAGAATTTTGCCAGGTGGAGATAGAGAAAGACTCTAGCCAAGGAAAAGTTAATTTGAAAAGGCAGAGAGTCAGAAGAAAGCAAACCCTTTTTTCCTTCATGTTAGTAAAACTTCTCTTTCGGTGTGATTTTAATCTTTGGGGCAACAAATGTCATTTAGAACCCCCTATTAGGAACACAGGTTGGGTGATAAAGGGGAAGGATACTGTTTGTGTGCTAAAAAAATAAAAATAAGTATACTGAGATTGAATTTTATGCCTGGATCAAAACTTACTCTAAAGAGTACTTTTACGCCAGAAAAAATATAGAGTGGATATTTCTGAAGTAAGGATAAATTTCTGAGGGAGTGAAGGGTCACAACTTCTATTTATGCATAAATTTTAAAAAATCAGAAAAGTCATTTTAGTCCAGAAGAAACATTCACTCAAAAATTATCCGAGATATTATTATTTTTATAACTATAACACGGTAGATACATAGTAAATACCCATTCGCTGGGAGAAAATAAGTAGATCATAGTCTGGACGCTATATTGATAAGATAGTGTCAGCCAGCCGGAAGGAAGTGACACTTACTTCTCCATCATTATAAGAAAAGAAGTAATATAAAAAGTTCCATTCTTTTTAATATGAACTAGGTTCCTGAAGTTGTTGGTGTGTGGAGAACAATGTGACTATATAAAAATAATTTTATTATTCATCCTAATTTCTACACCAATAAGGGAATTGTCATTGCATTGCTGTTATAATTATAGCCTTTTTGAAAAGGCAAGGTATTGAAAAGAACTATAATGTGATGAATAAATGCCTGCAAAAAACCCAAAGACTATGAGCATGTACTTTGGTGATTATTCTTGAGATTTATGTTTATGAAGAGATACTTTACAACTGTAGCATCAATATAGTAGTTTCCAGTAGGCTCAAATTCTTGATGAGGTTAATTGCTCAACAAAAATTGTCCTTTTCCTGTTCACAAGCTTGTATCTTCATTTCTGTCCCCAAGCCCTGTCTTATTTCTTCCATGTTGTTAAAACTGATTTTCTTTAACATTCTCCTATGACACAGATCAACAAGGGAATCAGTTCTATTAAAGGAGATCTTTAGAATGAAATCAACTGTGGAATGTTTTACAAATGTGGTTCAATAAACTCCATATAATTTCAAAAGAAAATGATGCATACAAGAGCATCTTGGGAATTAGCATAAAAAACACTGTTTCACTTAGAATCATGCAAGAAGGACCTTTGGGAGAATAGGACTACTTTTAAATAGCCTGATGAAAAAAAAAAATCTCTTACTGGGGTTCTAAAGAACAAAATTTGCATATTAATAGAAGATTAAAGTGCCCATCAAGTATTCTGAAGCAGTTACTTTCTCTTGTCTATTTTGTTCTTCACATAAACATCTTTCATAATAAAAAGAAACTTGTGCCTTTGCTGCTATTTCAATGAGTCTCCAAGGTTTCCTGTTACAATGGGACAGATTTTTAAAATGTCTAAAACCCTTGAATAAAGCTCTTTGGATTTTTATTTATTAACACAATGAAAGAGTTACTTTTAGGGAATAGATAGAACGCTTCAGAAGAAAGGACATATTAGAAAATGTTCTTTAAGGAAGACTCTTTCTACCAAAAAGAAAAAAAAAAAAGAAAAAGAAAGAAAATACGCATAACTAAAAACATAAAAAAATAAAACCTCGAACACTCTTGTAGTGAATAATATATATTTCAAAAATGAATTTTAGGTGTAGTGACAGCAAAAAAGGAAAAAAGTAAAAAGAGACATTTATAGGTAGAAAAAAGGCCTGCAGCAATTCTAATAGAGTTTCATTGTGCCCAAAATACAATTGTTGCTATTTCCCGTGTTAGTTCCTAATAATGTCGTGGGGATGCTCTTGTAATGAAAAGAAGGTGTTGGTTCTCAATCATCCATAAAATTTAAAATTCAGAAATATACTTGAAATAGTAAATATAGATCAAAATCAATGTAAAAATTCATAACATAAGAGAATTGCCGTGTGCCAAGTTTTAGGCAGGAAACAAACAGGATTTATTTATTTAACAACAAAGGGTGTGGGGAGTGAGAATAATACCGCTCCCCACCCCCTCTGCCGCAGCCATTTCTGGTTCTTTTGGTTTTAGAGCTGCCTTCCATTTGAAAGATCTGAGAGTGTGCCTTTCTACTGCTTTCTGGGGAGTTTGACAAGGAGCAGTCATACTCAGTCATATGGAACATGGATTTTTTTTCATTGATTTTAATATAAATGACTGCTATTTTTCAGATATAGTCTCTAAGCTGGACAATTTATTTTTTAAAGAATAGCATCTTTCTGTCTCTTCAATTAAGAATGTGTGGGATAAAAGTGAATCGTATGTGGATTAGCTTTTCACACTCTCTCAGAGTCTTAAATGTGAAATAGCCATTTCCATGATGATTAGTCTGGTATTCCCTTTCTATGAATGTATTATATGCACCCTCAGCTCGAAAATGATACTTTTGACAATGGACTTTTGTGCGCCTTTTTGGTCTGGCTTTCTTGCTTTCAGTTCCTAGGCCTCTCTACCCTCAATGACAAAGCAGCGCAGAAAAGTGTGAGGGCTGCGGCGCTGAGAGCTTTGGAAAGTGCATCTCACATGAAGTGCGCCTTTCTCTCACGCTGAAGGTGCTCGCAAAGCTTCTGTGCTCGCAGCCAGCGCCAGGGCATTCCTGGGCCCCGTCTCAGCAACTTGCTGCCACTGCACATGGTCTGGGGACACTGAGCAGAGATCCAAGTTTTGACTGAACCTCAGTGTTCCCAAATATCCTTTTTTCTTTTTTTATTCCTCTGCTATTGCTTATCTAGTTTTAGTCTTTGGATTTTCCTATGCTACCTTAAATATCTTAGCATATTCTCTGATTTTGTGACATGCTTCTCTCACCCAATCACTTTTTGATGCAAGGTGTTTCCAACTACGTTGCTTTAAAAAATAAAATAAAACAAAAATTGGTACCCAGAGAAAGAAGTTTCCTGCAGAGAGATTTCTTCTTGTCTCTTTCTTTCTCACCATGAGTTCTGCTGAGAGGTTGATATAGCAGAGGCAATATCAGTATTTTTAAGAGAAGCTTTTCTACAACAAGTGTGTTTCAGGCTGGGAATTCTGAAGACTCGTGGAAACCATTGTAAAACCCTATTGGAAAGGAGATCTAGCCAGCAATGTTAGATGGAAAGGAAACAAAAGGACACATCAAAGATGACTCTTACTCTTTCATAGTTGCTGAGTGGCAGATTTTGTTTTATTTTTATATATTCATAAATTTTATTTTGATAGAAATTCCCCATTAGTTCCTTGTGAATTGAGTGAATGAAAACAAAATGAAATGTCAAGAAATAGGAATAACTTGAAGAAGGTCAGAAGGTACAAACTTCCAGTTTTAGATAAGTCCTGGGGATATAATGTATAGCATGGTGACTATAGTTAACAAGACTGTATTGCTAAATTGAAAGTTGCTAAGAGATCAGATCTTAAAAGTTCTCATCAGAAAAAAAATTTTGTGACTATGTATGGTGACATATGTTAACCAGTCTTATGGTGGTGATCATTTTGCAATATACACAAATATTGAATTATTATGTCGTACATCTAAAATTAATATAATGTTATATGTCAATTATATCTCAATAAAAAATAGTAGTAACTATTTGTTGACAATGCTTTTTTTTGGAAGAAAAATATGATTGCAAGTCTGATATAATTGTTTTGGCAAACGCCACAAATGACCTTCTAAATACCAAGGCCATTGGATTTGGTTTGCATCTTATTTGCATTTAACTTTGTTGACCACTGCCATCGACTTGAAAGTCCCCTTGTTGCATTCCAAGACATTTTCTCCTGGCCCATTCCCCTTTTCTGATTGCTCTTTAGTTTTCTTTAGTTTCATATCTGCTACCGCTAAGAGGACAATGACTGCTACTATTATTAGCTACTGTTTATTGATCATTTCCTGCCATCATGAAGACATTCTAGAACCCTATGAGGCAGATATAGTATTATTACTTAAAAAATAAGGAAACTTCGTCATAGAGAGTTTGAAAAACTTACCAAAGGCCGCATAGGTGGTGAGTGACAGACTTAACTTAGGGGTGTCTGACTCCAAAATTCACCTTCTTGACCAGCCTGCAGCAGTACCATGTCAGCTGCAGCCTAGCTGGTAACTGTTGAGAGCGCTCCAGGGTTCTCTTCTAGGCTTTCCTATTTTCTTATACTACATTATCCCTAGGTAATTTCATGCACTCAGTGATCTTACCTCTTTCTCCCCAATATGTTGCTGGCTTCCAAATCTGGAGTTGTACTGCTCAGCACATGCACTCTTTATGGGTTTTCTTGTGCATTGGGCATATCCATCTAGATATTCCAAAAGCCTAAGAAACACCCAGGAGTTTAAAAATCTTGTCCTTAAAATCTGCTACTTTGCCTGAATCTCCCAATTAAAAAATAACAATAATGTTTACCCAAACCAATTCCTCCATACCCCCTCCATTCCTTGCAGTCCAATACATTACCAAATCCTATAAATTCTTCTTAGCTTTCCCACTATATGTTATCTAGCTTTCCTCCTAACATCTACTCCTCGGTTCTGGTTCTCTTTCTTGCAGGGCTAGACTTCTTAACAGTTTTATTGCTACAATATGAAGCAATGTATGATCATTGTGGGAAATTTGGAAAATGAAAAAATCAAACAGAAGAAATCTAAAATTACTTATAATCTTGTTATGCACGGAAAACTACTATGCACATTCAATACATTTCCTTCTAGCCCTTTTCTGTTGTTGCACGTTAAAAATATAGGTTCTTACTCTACATACCACGTTATAATTTTCTTTTACTTAACATATCATTGACAGTTTCCCACATAGTAATATTTTTCTACTCTTTAATATCTAATGTTTTCTTGGGTTTTATTATGATATTGTCACAGAGTTTGGTTAGTCCTATGTTGTCAGATAGATAAAATGTTGAATCTTCATGCACTTAAATCATAGAGCATGTCTCTCATTGAAATCATAGAGCATGTCTCTCATTGACTTTTTCGGATATATTCTCAAAGGAATTAGTATGATTATACTTTGCTTCTAAAAAATAAAATATTTTCTTATAATAAAAGCAATAGACATTGATTTTAGACAAATCAGAAACACATATAAGTGAAAAAAGAAAATACAACTCCTATTATCACCCAATCCCCCCCAAAATAATTTATATTTGTTACAACTTGGTGCATATAATTTTGCAAACTTTGCCTATATCTGTATTTATAACAAATAAAATTATTCTGTGTGTACTGTTTTTTAAAATTCTTTTTCACGTCTTCATATAAATTCATTTAAAAAATATTAGCTTATAGGAAGATTTTAAAGATTACACAGCTGTGTGGCTATAGCTTATTCTTTAATAAATTCCCTACTATTGAACATTAAGAATTTTTGCAAATTTGAATTGCTATAATTAACATTTTTAGTACCTAAATCTTTGCAGATAAATTTGTGCTCATTTTCTTTATTATTTCTTTAACATGGTTTCTGAAATTAGAATCACTGAGTCAAGGTAAAAATATTTTTTAAGACTTTTGATAAATATTTCCAATTTTACCTCCAAAATGTTTTGAATAATTTATTTCAGCAATACGACGGACGCTTTTTTCAGCTCAACAAAATTGATTCGTTTCTTTTTCTTTTTTTAAACAAATATACAGAAAACATCTCAGTAACTTTAAATTTGAATTAATTCCTTACTAATTAGGTTGAATATTTTCCACATGGTAATTGGCTATTAGTATTTCTTCTTTTGTTCTAATGGGGTGTAATCATTCTTTAAAAATTTGAAAGTGCTCTTCAAGTAGTAAATAAGTGCTATTTAAAAAAAAAATACTACAAATATTTTTTTCCAAGTTTATCTTGGAGTTCAGGACATGCTACCTTAAAATATGATGCCTTGGCATATTGAGTATTATAAGCTAAAGGAGTTGGAGAAAATGGCAGAAGCAGGAAGGCCTCTCTATCGTTCCCCCACTCTTCTCCCTCGAAACAGATCATAAAAGCATCATGTGAGAGGTTCCTTCTAAACTTGGAGGAAAGAAGCATCCTTGTCTCAGAAAGCAAAGGGATGCCGAGAAGAATCCTTAAGAACAGGCCTTGCTAGGGGCCACCTCGGCTGGGTGGTGCAGCAGTTAAGTGCGTGCGTTCTGCTTCTGTGGCCAGGGGTTCACTGGTTCGGATCCCAGGTGCAGATATGGCACCACTTGGTAAACCGTGTTGTGGTAGGCATCCCATCTATAAAGTAGAAGAAGATGGGCATGGATGTTAGCTCAGGGCCGGTCTTCCTCAGCAAAAAGAGGAGGATTGGCAGTAGATGTTAGCTCAGCACTAATCTTCCTCAAAAAAAAAAAAAAAAAAAGAACAGGCCTTGCTAAATTTCCCTGGTTTACCACACCTATCACATATTCCTTAAGCTATCATATTTCTGCAGGACTGCTCACTCTTCATCAAATCTAGCGAAAATACTTAGGTCTAACTGTTTCTTCGGATCTTAATTTCCTTATGAAAACTCCTGTGTCATGTAAATCTTGTAGAAAATAAATTTGTATGCTTTTCTCCTGTTAATCTGTCTTTGTCAGTTTAATTTTCAGACTCAGTTAAGGACCCTAAGATGGTCAAGGAAAACGGTTTCCTCCCCTGCATCTCAAGTTTCTTTATTTTGTTGATTGTGTTTGATAATGTAGATTAATTAAAAACATTATTAATCAAATCAAATCTATTTTCATTTGTTTTTTATTGGTAGGAAGTATCCCTTTTCCAAACAGAGACAAGTGCTCACATTTTCCTTTTTTGGTTTAAAACATACTAAATATTCTTAAAAGTGTTATAAGAATATAAAAGACTGTGAAAAGCCCGATATTTTACGCTATTTACAAGCTAACGAGTTAGTCTGCCACAGTTTCATGGATGCTGGCAGAAGATACAAGACTCCTGGGTCAGAGATGAAGACAGTATATTATTCATAGCAACAGCAGTAGCCAGGGGATCAGCATTATTTTTGTGCCAGATATTCCATCTTCAATGCCCACAGGGTAACACAAAGAGAGAAGATGATATCTGTATATGCAGTTGGTTGCGTTACAGGAAAAGAAACCTGGATTTAGTGACTAGAAGTCTTTTATAATATGCAGTAAGCAGGTCTGCTCCTTGTTGTGGAGGGAGATGCTATGTATTCCAAGGCAAACCTGCCCTTTATAGGGGAGAAATTATCTCCATATTCCAAGGCTATTTGTTATAGAAACACATGTTAGGGATAGTTTGGAACAGGTCAGCCAGTGCCTTGCTTGCAAGATACGTTGAAATATGAGTGACTGATGGACGATTGTCTCCCAATGAGAGAAAATGGTGAATAATCAACAGATACATAATGGCACATATGAAAAATAAAATCCATTTTTCTACCTTTTTTGTCCTCAAATCTTAATCTTCAAACAAAATCATTTTGTCCATTTTTGTCCTTAGTTTTTCTCATAGTTACTTTCATATTTCCAAATAGTATCTTTATGTTGTGTATTGATTATAATAGTCTTGGTTATGCTGCAGTAATAAACTGACAAATTCCAATGGATTAGAAACAAAAGTCTGGGTATATTGTTTGTAAACAAAGACAGTTTTATTTTTTCTTTCTAATATTTTTATGACTTTTATATATTTTCATTGCCTTATTGCACTGACCATGGCCTCTACTACAATGTTAAATAAATAGGATGAGAATGGATATCTTTGTTTTGTCCCCAGATACAGGAGGGAAATGTTCAAGATATCAACATTTTTGTATGAAGCAAACTGTAGCCAATAGGTCTTAAATTCATTAAATGTCTTTTCTGTATCTGTGGAGATAATAATATGATTTCTTTTTATTATTATTATTATTACTTTTTTGGTGAGGAAGATTGTCCCTGAGTAACATCTGTGTCAGGCTTTCTCTATTTTGTGTGTGGGATGCCACCACAGCATGGCTTGCTGAGTGGTGTGTAGGTCCGTGCTTGGGATCTGAAGCCCAGGCCACTGAAACAGAGCATGCAAACTTAACCGCTACACCACTGAGCTGGCCCCTTTTTATTATTTTTTTAAATAGCAGAGAATTAGATTGATTTTCAAATGTTGAACCACCCTTACATTCCATGGCTAAATTTTTGTCTAACTTTTTAATTTTATCTGCATGACGTTATTTATGACATGTTATTATTATCCATTCATTCTAATACTTGTAATTTGTGTTTTTGTTGTATTTGTTGTTTTCATTTTGTTTATGTTTGTTTGATCATGTGGTTTATTTTTCTTTCTTTCTCTCTCTCTCTGTATGTGTTTGTGAGCGAGCTTTTCTTCAGAAGAATATTTTCGCCTTTGTTGGGTTTGCCAGATTTAGCAAATAGTATACAGAATGCCCAATATATTTGAATTTCAGGTAAACAATGGATTTTTTTTTAGTGTAAGTGTGTCACATGTAAATTTTTCTTTCATCTTGGTGTAGTTTTCTCTTTCAGCATGCAATATTTGGAATATATTTATCCATTGTTTATCTAAAATTCACACATAACTGGGCATCCTGTATTTTATCTGGCAAACTTATAAAGCTATCTTGTGAGGCTAAGGTGTTAGAGTGTCCTTACAGAGAAGTTTTATATTGGATACTGATAAAGATTTATGGGATCAAAAATCTTGGTCCAGTTTTTATCTTGATTTCTTATGGTGGGGTTCCTATACAGTGTAGATGGTTTAAGTTGGTATCCCACAGTCACATTTGGCTTATGCTTGGGTTATTATATTACTTACAGAATTTTTTCTTTTTACTTTCCACAAATGGCCTTGCCAGCTTCCTGGCCATTATCTGTAGATTGGTCAACACAGTGCTATGCTCTGTATTTGGAACTTAATTGCAGCATTCTGATACATATTGCCAGAGTCCATGTTTCCTGCCCTTGAATGGGTTTTAGAACTCAAGATGCCGGCACTCAGCCTATATTCTGTGTGGAGACTACACCTGGCCTCCCGCAGTGTCATCACATAGGATATCTTCTACCTTATTTTTTTCTCATTAATTAGTTATTTTTTTTGGTTAGAAAGATTGGCCCTGAGCTAACATGTGTTGCCTATCTTCCTCTTTTTGCTTGAGGAAGATTGGCCCTGAGCTAACATCTGTGTCAATCTTCCTCTATTTTGTATGTAGGGCTCTGCCACAGCATGGCTTCATAAGCAGTGTGTAGGTCCATGCTTGGCATCTGAACCCATGAACCCTGAGTCGCTGAAGCGAAGCACACGAACTTAACCGCTATGCCACTGGGCTGGCCCCTCTTCTACCTTGTTTTTGTCTTCATTTCTGACTCCTGGTTATTTGCTTTTCTTTCTTTCAAAAGTTTGTTCTCTGGGCCAGCCTGGTGGCACAATGGTTAAGTTTGCATGTTCCACTTTGGCGGCCTGGGGTTCGCTGATTCGGATCCTGGGTGCCTACATGGCACTGCTTGGCAAGCCATGCTGTGGCAGGCGTAGCACATACAAAGTAGAGGAAGAAGGGCATAGATGTTAGCTCAGGGCCAGTCTTCCTGAGCAAAAAGAGGAGGATTGGCAGCAGATGTTAGTTTGGGGCTAATCTTCCTCAATAAATAAATAAATTAATTAATTAAATCAAAAGTTTGTTTTCTATTAGGCATATCTATGTATTTAGTAGGAGAAAAATCCCATCAATGTCAGCCTACTATTTGCTCTGGTATCATTGTCTTTCCTAAGCTTTGGTTTTCTCATTATTATTGGACATACTAATAGTATGTCTCTTATAAAGTCGTTGTCAAAATTACCAGGATAATTAATGCAGAGAAGTCATAAAATATACTCCCTGGCACATAGAATGTAACTGATAAATTAATCAGGTTTCTCTTGTATTCTTACATTTTTCTTCTATCTCAGTGTAGTTTCTATTTCAATACCTTTTGCAATTTTCAATTCTGCTCTGGTATCATTAGTCTCTTACATTCTTGCCACATTTCATTCAGCTCTTTTTTCAAAAATTCTCCTTGCCCTTCAGCCAGTTGTCTTTTTATATTTTATAGTTCATCTTTGTTTCAGAGAGCAAATCTTTCCTTGAATTTAAAAGAGAGCATGAACAGATGCTATCTGAAATTTGCTTCCTTAGTAAATATTTTCCCAAAGCAGATTCTCATTTTTTTTAGTGTAGTGCTGTACTTTTCTCTTTTTTTCCTTTGCTTTTGCGTGTTATAAAAATTTTCACTCAGTTGTGTGTGGATTTCGTTTCTATTTATTCTCGATTTTGGAAGAGCGCATCCATGCCTGGCACATGCCTCAAAGGAGAATGTCCAAATTCTTCTTGGATCACTTTAGTGCCCTCCAAGATCTCATTAGAATGACCTGCTCAGAGAGTCATAGAAGTGAATGCCACTCCAATGATCTGCCCACATCTGAGGAGAGTGTGGGTTCTCTCAGAAGAATATTTGCCTCTTTATTCAAGCTTCCTTCTTCATTGCTGAAGCCCAGTGGCCAGATCTTCACAGTCAGTTTTCTGTTGGCTTGATCTTCTTTCTAGGTGTCTATCTTTGCAATACCAATAGGAAATTCTGTTATTTTTTTTTCTGGAGTAGGTGTAGTTGCCACTACCCTTTAGTTCAGGTAACCATGCCTGCATTGCTTTCCCCTACAAAAAAGGAGACATTGTGTGTTCAGAGTCAACTGTTAGAATTTATCGGACATCCATTAAGTATAGACCACACAACTTAGAGAAAGAAAATATATTTTTTTCCATTTGTTATACTCTTTACTTTCATTAATGTGTTAACACAAGTTGAATTCATGTAAAATATTAACATAATCTACATTTTAAAAATAATTCCTACTAATCTATCTCATCCTATTTGCATTGACTTTTTATCCACCTAGCCTGTAAATCTAAAAGAGTAACAAAACAGGGAAAAAGGGTTGACTATATGTTAATCCCAGTGCTGTGACTTTCTACTGTCTTAAATCAGTTCTCACGTGGGAATCTTCATTCTTTAACTTCCCAAGTAATGGTTTAGATGGAGAAGCACTATGCCCTTTTTTTTGGCACCTCGTTATATACGTCTTGATTTAAGCTTAATTTTCTTTTTCCTTTTTCTGTCCCTTTTTCTAGACATATGTTAAATCATCCCATTAAAGGAGATTAGTGCCATTATTTAAATATTTTAAAGTTACATTTAAATCAATTCAATATCTGAATTGCACCAATTTGATTTCGCTATTTTGATCATGCCAGTTAGCATTGTTAACTGTAGAGTTATGGAGCTAGAGGTATAGAAAAGTTTCATTTCTACAGTTCACTTATATTTTCTTCATCGAAATTTATTTTGAAGCTGCCTTAGTGTCAATGTAAGAAGTATAAATTTACAGAATCTGGAGCATATAGAATATCACCAAAAAAAAAAAAGGTTTCCATTCATAATTCTTCAAACTAGTGGTTATCTTCATATAGCCTTTCATCTATTTCCCATGAACAGGCATAAATTTATATTTCTGCAAAAAATTAGAACATCACGCAATATTTTTATATAACATGCTTTTTACACTAATAAGATGCTATAAATTTTTTATGCCATTAGGTATTTCTTTTTTGATATTATTTTAAGGGGAGACATGGTATTTCATTTAACCAGTTCCATATTGGGGATATTTTAGGCTCTTTCCATATTTTTCCCATTAAAAAAAACTGTCGTGAACATTGTTTTTTAAACACAGCTATAATTCTTTCTTTAGGGCAAATTTCTCAAAACGGAATTGCTGGATCAAAGGAGATGTACACATAGAAGACTTTTGTTATGTCCTGCTTCATTTCCCTCCTGGAAGATGCATCAACCTCTACGCCCACCAGCAGCCAAGTGCTAATTTTTGAAAGTACACTGTAATGCATCCAATGTAGACAATGGTGTGGGTGAATTTAAAGCTGCTTTTTAGTAAATTCACAAGGAAATATCTGAGTCGGTTAAAAAGAAGTTCCTCTTTTCCGACTACATTTCCAGTCATAGGAACAATGAGGTAAGTAAGACTGTTTATTTCTCATTTCATTTTTCCTACTTATGTGCCCCTCACAGTACTTGCATTTGGGAGATATACAGAAGTACGTGATATTGTCCTTTCCTTTACAAGCTCATTCAGCAGAATAAATGTACACATGTAATATGTTAGATAGAAATTTATGTCAATATTTGATTAGAGTCTAATTTGTTTTCTAAGAGTAACATTATGTGAATTCCAGAATATTGAAAGATTCTTGTGGCCCAGAGTGAATGGAAAAAGGCAGAACAGTTGTGCTATGGGGTTTAATAGGTTCTTGAAGGCTGATTGATTTGTAGGTTCCATGAGGAGGCCCAGGAGATGGGCTTAAAATGAGCAAAGCTTCAAAAAATGGGAAACGGGCAGGGCATATTCAGGCTATGGTAAGGAAAGAAGGAAAGGAACTAACAATTACAGATTTCCCATTGTGTGCTAATGTCTATACCAGGCACTGTATTGTAAACAACCATATTAGTATTATTCCTATTTTACGAGATCACAGGGAGGTTAGATTAATTTCTTGCCCAAGCATATCTGCTTACAACTCTCAAAGGGTTGTTTATTCAAATAAATGGTTTGCCTTAACTGCTACCCAGTTGGTATGTGATTAGACACTGGTTTTAGTACTGGATTTCTTCTTCAGAATCATTTAGGTTAAGTTCATGGCAAAAGTTAGTAATCCTTTGTGACACTTAAATAAGAGGGCACATAATTTAAAGGACTAATATTACAGGAGACATGTTGTATCCATTGCATGAATATAAGATACCAGCTGTGGCCTTTGGGATTTTTGTGTTTCTTGGAGCAGTTAACGCTTCTTGTGTCACAAATGCATGGTCATCCTGAGTCTGGCACCCTGGTCTCTGAATGGTGCCAAGTGTAGGAAATCAGAAATTGGTGCCGTAGTGCTGAGGTGACATGTCGTTATTGAACTAGTAGATAACAATGACATCCTTTAGTTGAGTCACATAGTTTCAGCAAAAGTAGAAGGTTGTCGCTTAATATGACCAGTGGCAAAGAAAGCATTGACCAATCTAAGCATGTGATATAATTATGCCTCCCATCAGTAAGAAGCAAGGTGAAGGGAGAGTCAGCAGTTGGCTTGACTTCAGGCAGCAGGGCAAGTCTAGATCAGTTGTCTTTATTGCAATAAGAGCCAGGACATTTTCTTTCAGTTAGAGCATCAAGTGCAGGGTGGATGTCCTAGCCATTAATCATAGCCAAACCCATGTGTGTAGAAACAAGCTAGGTTGCTAACAAGACCAGAATCACAAAACTATTATTGGTGTCAGCCAGGATTCAAACCCAAGCATATTTCTGGTAATGTCATACTCTTTCCACCTCCCATGTGTTCTGTAGACCAGCCTGACTGCCACAAAACGATTTTGTTTGAGAATTAAGGGAGATAATGTTGGAAAGTAAACTTGGGCCAAATTATGGAGCCCTTAAAATGTTAAGTTGGAATTCTGCAGACTTCTCCTTTGTTTTGGTGCTCTCATAGTTTAATCTCACCATGTACTATTTCCCAACTTGCTTGATCATAAAAATCACATAGGGTGCTTGTTAAACAAATTTCCTGGCTCTTTTGAAAATTCTGATTCAGAGGGTATGGGGAGGGCCCTGAAATTGAAACTTTAAAGTGAGCTTTAAGTTATTCTTTGGAGGATATGTTTGAACAACCTGCCCAGCGTCTCTCTTGCTAGTAGGAATATGCTCCCTCTTCTATTCAGATAAGGAATCATTTATTGAGCAGTTCCTGTGAGGAAGGTGCTGTGGGAGGTTCAGAAAGGAATAAAGTTAGATCCCTGCCTTTAAGAAGACTCCTTTGGTAATTGAAAGATACTTCTAGCATCTCTCGGAACTACTTGTAATTACATAGCCACCTTATTAAGGGACCTCACTAAGATTTGATTTTCTGGTTCTACAAAAGAAATATTTAAAAGTACTGATTACTATGCACTTGGTTTTAAAGAAAAGATTTGAGGTGTCTCTTTTCTTGGCTTTGTGTATTTTCTATATTTAATCTGGATCTACATTGTTCTGAAGACAAAATTATTTTTATTAAATACATAATCCTAATATTTATGCTTCTATGGTAGTTTTGGATTTGAGATACATAATTTTATGAATTATTAAAGAAAGGCTTAATTTCACCCAGAAATGGAAAATTTCTATTGCTTATCTATTTAAGCAAGCTACTTGGTGTTCAAAACCTCAGTCTGGGAAGTATTTTAGAAAGCGAGGAATATTTGAATTCTAAATTCCAAATCTTGACACCAAAGCTCTTAACCCTTGGTTATATAGAAAATATATAGTCCTCAAACCTCTGTATTTTCATACTAGCCCAACGCTGTGAATGTATTACAGCCTCAGGTTTCCATAGAGTGTATTCATTAGGGACATTCCCACCAAACTAAAAGCGTTCCCAAACGGAATACAAATCACCATTAAGATTGTGTCCACACATGCAAAGTTAAATGAAAAACTGTAGTAATTATATGAATATTCCATGTCCCAACAGCTTTGCTTAAAATATTCAGATAATTGAGGCAATAAATGTAAATTCTAGTAATTAGAAGAAACTCACACATCCTCTAATCTGCTTCATTTCTAAAAGGAAAAGCTGACAGCTAATTTTTAGAAATCATAAGCCAAAAAATCTACCATTGCTTGAATTTATGGCTACTTCATGCACAACTTTTTTTTTTTAACCTGAATGATCCAGAAAATTTTCTCACTTTTTACTTCATTTTGCTTAAGGTCTTCGTTCTAACTCCCACTTTGACATCTGACATCAACAGCTTCTCTTGGGTCTCTGCAGCCTGAATTGGGAACACTGTTTTTCTATCTTGAGAAACTGTGAAGCTTAGATTGGGCATGACTGCGTATAGCATGTCATGTGATTCAGATCCCTGGGTGTTAAGCATCCTACCTTTGAAACTTGTTATGTTCTCAGCATTCACCTTCACTCTCCTGATTTGAGCACCTTCTGGTTTATTCTTCACTATTGGCTTTTCTGTTCAATTTAGTTCAGTCTAATGTTCTTCTGATTTTTTTGGCTTCTAAAGGACAAGAACTAATGCTCTAATTTAGATGACTCAAGTACCATTTTTGCCCATTCTTCATCAGAGATTGCACTATTCAAGTACTTTGCTTTTTTTAGATGAATGCCCTAATTTGTTCCTGTTATACAGACAGAGAAATCTTAGTTCTATATTAAAAGGTCTCATCACCAGCCTCAGACACCTTAGAATATGGAATAGAAAGAAAGTAGCGTTGAATGAATAAATGGTCTCTGACTTTAGGAATGAAAGCCCATAAAATAAGAGGTCAAAATTAGCTTTTTTGAATAGATAATCAGGGGCAACCTCCAACGGTAACCTAATTTATATCTGTGTCCCCAAATATGGCTGAACATGAAATTGCAATTTACTATGTTTTTGCAAATAATGATATGAAAGAGTATTTGGAAAACAAAAGATGTTGATAAGTAAATATGGTCAATGTTCAGGCATCAAATTTAGCACAAGGATGAATAACTCTTTAGCAGTAGAACATAATGAGAGAATTACATTATCTCTGACCCCCAAAAATTAAAATATATTTCACTTGAAAACTTAGACTAGGGTTTTTTTCATTAAATATCGTTAAGAACTAAGAAAATTTAGAGCTTTTCTCAGTAATTTCCATTCTTAGAGGTAGATCATTGAGTAGCAATGAAGGATCAATTATACTATGGGGGGAGGAAAACACGCAGAATAAAATTTTACTGTTTTTGTTTGTTTGTTTAATATATGTTTAGAAGATGTGACCTATTAAAATCATATCTCTAATATTTGTCAGAGTTTATTTTTCCCTTTTTTTCATTTTCTCAATTGGGACATATTTGACATACAACAAAATGCACAGACCTTAAGTGTACAATATGGTACACAATATGGCAGACATCCGTGTAAGCCATATTCCTATCAAGGTATAGAACACTGTCATCACCCAAGAAAATTTTTATGTCTCCTTCCTAGTCAATTGCCCTCTCCAGCCCAGAGAGGCAATCGTTTTGATTTTTATCAGCATAGTTAAGCTAGTTGTTCTAAAACTTTATATAAATGGAGTCATCTGGTATATACTCTTTTGTGTCTGGCTTCATCCATGTTATTGTGAGCGCCAACCTGTACATTTTTATTGCTGAGTAGTAATTCATTGTTTGAATACACCACAATTTGAGGATGGATATTTTTTAAAAATCTCAATCTTATGAATAAAGCTGTTATGGTCATTCTTTTATCTGTCTTGGTGGTTGTAGATACCAGCTTTATTTTGGCAGGCGGTGGGGGGAGTAATTGCCAGGAGTGAAATTATTGGGTCATGGGGTAGGTGCATGTTTAACTTTATGGACTTCCACATAGTTTCCTAACATGGTTGCACCATTTTTCATGTCTACAAACAATGTATAAGAGTTCCATTTCTTCTTCACCCTTGCCAAAATTTCTCATTCTCAGTATTTTTCTTTTATATCTCTTCTTCCTTCTGTTTCTATTATTTGCTATTATGTCTCCAATTCACATCTTTTTTTTTTAAAGGTTGGCACCTGAGCTAACAACTGTTACCAATCTTTTTTCTTCTCCCCAAAGCGCCCCAGTACGTAGTTGTATATTCTAGTTGTGGGTGCCTCTGATTGTGCTATGTGGGATGGGCTGCCTCAACATGGCCTGATGAGCGGTGCCATGTGCACGCCCAGGATCCTAACCAGCGAAACCCTGGGACACTGAAGCGGAGTGCACGAACTTAACCAGTCAGCCATGGGGCCGGCCCTTCAGTATTTTAATAACCATTCTAACTAATATATAGGGGTATCTTACTCTGGTTTAAACTTACATTTCCTTGATTACCAATAATGTTGAGAATTTATTGACTGCTTATTGGATATCTCCCTCTGTAAAGTGTCTGTTCAAGTCTTTTATTCACTTTTAAATTGTTTCTTTTTTCTTTAATTATTATTAAGTTATCGAAATCCTTATGTATTCTGGATGAGTCCTTTTCCAAATATATGTTTTGCAAATATTTTTTCTAATCCATGACTTACCATTTACCTTGATGAGTAAAAGTTTTAAATCTTGGTGCAGTCCATTTCATCAACTGCTTTCTTTTATGGCTAGTATTTTCTGTGTTTTTTAATATAAAAAGAAGCTTTGCATAGCCAAGGTCATGAAGATATTTTCTTTTGTTCCCTTCCTAGAGGTGTTAGAGTTTTAGCTTTTATATTTACATTTATACTTTCTTTTGCATTAATAAATCGTGTGAGACAGGATCATTTCGGTTTTTTCCCAGCACTATTTGTCAAAAAGCTTTCTTTCCCCATTAAACTGCTTTGGCACATTTGTCAAAAATTCAAGTAGTTTTGCAAATGGAGGTCTATTTCTGGAGTTTGTATTCGGTTTCTTTTATCTGTTTGTCTACCTGTTCTTGGGCCATACCACACTGATTTGATTGCTATAGCTTTGTTTTAATAAGCGCTGAAATTAGGTTGTATAAACCCTCCAATTTGTTCTTCTTTTTCAAGATTGATTTTTTCCCTCTAGGTCTTTTGCATTTCTGTACATATTTTAGAAACAGCTTGTCAATTATGCAAAAAAAGTGAAATGATGATGAGTAAAAAAAGGATGCAAAACACTACTCCTTCTGTTATGATAAGCATTCCTAGAGTGTTTGCATCTTAAAAGAATTGGTCAGAAAAGTCAAAATTAGTCAGATAGCTTTTTTCCTGCAATCTTTAACGAATGCTCTTGTTACATTTTTCTTGCCCCAAAGGAAGGAAAATTCTTATAATAACTTCCCAGAATTTCCACATATAATCTAGAAAAATGACCAGTCAATGAAAGAAAAGCTCACTCAAACACTGACAACTGATTTAAAGTTAAAAATCTTTTGACAGTACATACATTTAGAGCCAGTGTTAGGTATGCTTCATCTTAGATTTTAATTTTATCAAAGAAAGTTTTTTCCTATTTGTACAGGGTTTAAAGTTGAGAAATAACCTTAAAAATAACTTGATGAGGGGCTGGCCTGTGGCATAGTGGTTAAGTTTGCATGCTCTGAGTTGGCGGCCTGGGGTTCACGGGACCCTGGGGGCTACTTGCACACCACTCATCAAGCTATGCTGTGGCGGCATTCCACATACAAAATAGAGATTGGCACAGATGTTAGCTCAGGAACAATCTTCCTTGAGCAACAAGAGGAAGATTGGCAACAGATGTTAGCTCAGGGCCAATCTTCCTCACCAAGGAAAAAATCAAAGAAAAACAATGAGAATTTTTTTTCCAAAACTGTGGTAAAGAACCATAAATTTGAATATTGTTAGACTTACTGTAGCTCTACAAACTAAATATAAAACAAATTCAGGATAGCTCATACTTTAAGTTTTGACCAAATTCTCAAGATTATTTTATCAAATTTTCTCTATTGTGTGACTATGCAGGTTTGTTTGGAAAAGCCCAAGAAGCCACATTGGAGCATCCAATCTGGAATCCAGTGACCTTTGTCTGTTCATGTTCTTATCCATAAGAACATGGGCTTGTAATAGCACACAGTTATGTAAATAAAATCATTAAAATAGATTTTGGAGACCATAACTTTCTTATTCACTGCCATATCTCACAGTGCCTGACATAATGGGGACTCAATAAGTTCTTGTGGAATAAAACTATGAAATATCTGTCTTTTCTGTTAATATTCAGAGCTTAATACTTACTTGAAACTTATGTAGTCGTAGTTGGCATCATTATTACTGTTATTGTCATTCTGTTAGTCTTGGTCAATCTAGCTTTTTACAGCTAATCAGTGCCCTGCAGAAATTTATGGTTCAACTTGGGAGATGAAGCTTTGGAGGGAAGAAGAAGACAGAGAATGAGGTCTGTGTGGTCCATGTGGTTCTGGACCAGCGTGTGACTGTGGGCAAAAAATTTAACATGTTTGGATCCTTGTTTCCTCATTTTATAATGAAAAGTCTGGATATCTTAGGTCATTTCTGGACCTAATATTTTATGGGTCTGTGTTCTGGACTAATATTTTAGGTGTCTATAAATATTTCTCTGAGATTCCTGCAGTTGAACTATTGTAGTACCTCCGTAGAACCTACTTATTTTGAGATTTATAATGAATAAGAGAGGAGATAGACATTGGCCATGATCATACAAGGCGATTGCCTTTTAGCTGATCTTTAGCCATCTTTAAAGTTGGATCCCTTAGTGCAGGTGGATGTGCATGATGGAACTAACGACATGTGTTTGTCATAGCTGGAATGGATAGCACTCCTCTGTCAAGTCTGAAAGTCGGAGAACTCATGCCAGGAGGATGGTGTGTTTGCAGGGTAGCCACTGTCCTGGTTGGTGCTGATAGGAGCTCACCCTCTTGTAAGGAACACAGCACTGCCTGTAAAGTGCGGTAGGGGCACCAGAGCGTTTGCCGGAACCAGACACAGGGAGCAGTGGCTGTGGAGTGATTCTTTACTGCAGTTCGATGAAAGCGGGATTTTAATTGAATGAGGTGGTGTTCAGCTATTAGGCACATGCTTTACTAGTATTATTTCAGAGCTTTATTAAGTACCCTATTTAGGGCCATCAGCAATTCTGTCATTGGAATAAAAATACATATCAAAATGCTGATTTCAATTTTTTGTGTCCTATATTAAGAATTGCTACTAATTTGACCTTTTTTATGTGTGTGTGCAAATTTCCTAGGGATTCCAATTAAAAAAATATTTCTAAGGCTCAATATTTTGGGGGATCCTTTGTTTTTGCTCTGGGCCAGTTATTTCACATGCATCAACTCACTGAGTTCTCCTAACATCGATGTGAGTTAGGTAAGAACTGAGGAAGCTGAAAGGAATTAAGTTATTCAAAGTCTTGCAGAGGAGAACAGTGAATTCCTACCCAAAGACCTCTGTGTCCAGAACCAGAGTTATGAACCACTAAACTCCATCTTTCTCTCTCTGGCTTCTTTCCATGAGGAGCCCTTGATCTGAGGTCTTTGATTGCATGTGTGATTATTGCAGCCACTCATGTGTGACATTCTGCCTCCTCACCCCCCCATTTTGCGTGGCCATCTCCCCTGCTGCAGCTGTGGTTATAAAGTGCCATTGCTAGTGTTGCATGTCGGGCCTGCACCACTGAGTCTCTCTGCTTTACTGCTCAGGGCTTTTTTCAGGGCAGAAGAAGCTGCTCAGCCCGTAGATAGATCCAACTCATAAGGACAGAGAAGGTGATGCCACTGGGAGCCACCCTCAGCCAATGGTATAGAAGTCAGTGGATGAATTCACTAGCTTCCCCAGCTTCTGGTGGGACAATTCTGAAACATGCTAGTCTTTAAAGGTCCCCAAAAGGATTGAGCCCCATATCCATCCATATTGCTAACTAGTCCATTAAAGGAAACATTTACGAGCTTTTCTCCTTTCCCTGCCTCTCTCTCCTCATTTCCTCACTTTTCCTTTCTGGGAATTTCTCCCAAATAAATGACTTGCATCCATACTTTTATCTCAGGCTGTGCTTTCAGGAGAACACAAAGTAAGACAGTGGTTATTATGTTTTAGGGGTACCTGGTTGTTAACTCTTGTAATATATATTCTAAGTAATAATCCCTCTCTACTATTTCCACTTAGTTATGAAAACCTATCATTTTTTTCTTCCACATGTCAATTTTCTATTCCCGCAACCCACCCCATAGCCCAGGTCTTTGTCATATTGTCCTTGACGTATTGTGTTGGGCTTCTATTTAGCATACCTCTTCCATCATCTAAGACTTGCTGCATACTGATACCATGTAAATTTTCTGCCAGTGTTGGTTTCATCTGTCACTTCTCTGCTCAAAAAACCTACAATTACTCTGAACAATTTATCATATCAAGTCTAAATCCTTTTGCCCAACTTAAGATGTACTTTCTTCGCAAAATTCTCCAACCCTGATAAGTTCTATTGATTTTCCATGTCTCTGAATTCTTAGAACACCTATAATCTTGCCATAGAATTTAACACATATTTATTATCTTGTATTATTCTCATATTTTTATATGTCATCTTGGTCCACTAAACTCAGGATCCTTGATGCCATAAACTATGATTTGTGGTTATTTTGCATTTGCTATAATCCAGCATAGTCATAGGCATAAATATATAAGTACTAGTCGATAAATATTTTTTAACTGGATGATGATTAATTCTTGGAGACTTCCTAAAGGGGGGAAATTCATTATTTGATTTTTCAGATATATTTTCTGAAAAAGACAAAATTTGGAAGGTATTTTGATTTGCTCAAATTCTCAAAGTAAGCAACAAGTGGAGGCCAGTTCTTTTAACTTGCGGTTCTAGAAAATGATTGTTACCATTCTAAGTGGAAAAAGTCAGCTTCAAAAGAGTGCAAGATTTGCATGTGTTTTTAAATCTAAGCATCATTAAATATTTGACCACATGGCAGTGATAGAAAGGAAAATGGAAGCCTTCTCATGGACCCCCGAGGACTTTTATACCTTGTAGGAAATTATTTTTAGCCAGGATGTCACTATTGTTTTGTCTCATTTCAAAGACATCTCCCAGTAAGTCAGTGAAACCCCATCTTCATTATTATGAGAGATTCTGGAGAGGGAATGATTTCACATTTTTAAACATCTTCCCCAATATTCCCAAAGATATATTTTCTTTTGGGTTAATTTTTTTTCAAAATATAAGCCTGTTAGGTATTTCTTTCTTTCTAGAAACATTTAAAATGCACTTAGTAAAAACCAGATAATGGGGCCGGCCCCATAGTGTGGTGGTTAAGCCCAGCATGCTCCGCTTTGGCAGCCAGGGTTCACGGGTTCTGATCCCCGACGCAGACCTACACCACTCATCAGCCATACTGTGTCAGAAATCCACATACAAAATAGAAGAAGATTGGCACAGGTGTTAGCTCAGGGCTAATCTTCTTCAAGCAAAAAAAGAGGGAGATTGGCAACGATGTTAGCTCAGAGTGCATCTTCCTCACCAAAAAAAATAAAAAGCAAAAAAATAAAATCCTCTTTCAAAAACAAAAAAAAATAAAACCAGATATTAATACCGAAATGTGAAAAATTCTAGAATTCACCATATTTAATATTCTAATTTGCTATATTCAAGGGAGGGGTGTGTGTGTCTGTGATTTCAGAAAGTAGATGAGAAAATACTTCTATAAAATATCCAAAGCTTGAAACCAAAGCATTTAATTTCCTTAGGAGTCTGTCCAGGTATTATTCCAGGCCGGATTTTTATAATTATCTAAGTATGCTCCATAGCAAAGGTCCTAATAGAAACATCTAAATCTTACTGTGCAACCTCAGAAACAAAGATATTCTCTTAAAAACTTGATTGCTTTTCTATGGAAGCAGTTAGCTTTGATTTATATCACTTCTGAAGGGAGCTTCGCTGAGGCTTTGAGTAATCCAATAAGTATCATATAATATACTCCCCTTACATCTCATAGAGTTGCTGCATATGGAGCTCTTTGTTTATGATTCAGGAAATGGGCTAAAAGCTTCCTGGGTTCATCTCTGTTCACAAAATTTGTTCTGGGGGAAGTAATGGCCTTTTGCATTTTAATAAGCAGTAAATCTCAAGTATTACAACGCTCTAGTAACAAGCTATCTTTGGCAGTGTGGGCCTTTTCCTGTTTGTGGAGCTTGTTCTTATTCAGCAGTTTGGATACGAAGATAATTCTTATTTCCTCACTATGTTTTCATTTGAAGACACTGCACTGGAGGAGGCCGCCCACATTTCTTTCTGAAAATAGTCTGAGGCTCTTTCATGAGTGCCTAAGAGGGTTATGAAAAATTAAGAGAAGCTTTATGAATGGCCAGAAGTTTAATCGAAGTTCTATAACTTCATCTAAAAAGTTATTTTACTTCATTTCTCTTTTAAATATTGATTTCAATATTTGTAGTTCATCTAATATTCAATGTAATGTTGTAGATCCTCGGGAAGATACAAAAATGAATGTGACAACCCTGGTGTACGACTGCTTCAGGAAATCTTCATGTGAGTGAACTGCATGGAGTCTCACCAGAGAGGACTCTTTTTGAGTTTTGTGACATGGATGTCCTTCTAAGTAGGTTCTTTGGAGAATCTATTTCTCTTAAGTAGAACCATCTCCAGAGAAGATCAGATAACATAAAAACCTAGCTATGCAAATCTCTTCTCTTTGAACAATGAACCCTCAAACAAAGATGTGGTTTCAATATTTAGAAACTTACAATAGGAGTTCCCATGAGGATAGAGTTGTTTTCACTTGGCTCTTTGACTGTATCTATATAACTTGACATACCTACAAGCAGAATGAGGTAAGGGTCTTGATTGTTTCAATTTGATCTGATCAATTGCTTAACAATCAATTAGGTTGTGGTTAATTTGATAACCTCATGCAGATGTGTTCCTAAATTCCAATTTAGTGACTAGCTCAGTTTCTTTACAGCAAAACTTTCTCTAATATTATGTTATTACATTTGTTTTTAAAATTTTTATGAATGTCTAGGCAGCTTAAGACCATATGATATGATGGTGATTTAAAATTCAGTTAAAATATTCACAGTATAGTCACAGATTAAGAAACCGTGCATGAACAGATATTTTCTAGATAGAGTAAAAGAATTGCATATTTCTCCTGGGTTCAATATCTTCATAAGAACACAGAATTTGGAACTGTAGGGAATCTTTTAACTCCAGTCTGAATTCTTTCTTTTATAAATAAGATGGAAGCTCTTAGAAGCAAAATGATACGTTCAAGATAGAAGCAGAGCTGGAAAAAGAGCACTGGACTTTAAATTTATTTCAAAATGAATTTACTGAATTCATTACTGCATTGACATTAGATGCTTACATTTCATTTCTGTGAGACGTCTTCTTCTAAATACTAATATTTTGGAATCGATATACTGTGAATAGTAACCTATTTCCCCCCTTGCCTCCCTTCCTCCCACATTTATTGAGTATCTATCACTTGCCAGGTGCTAGTCTAGGTATAAGTCATACAGCTGTGAACATCAGACAGACATGGTCTCAGGGCCATCAAGCCTAAATTCTGATGAGACAATGAACAAAAAATGACAAGAGAAATATGAGATAGCCATCTATGCAGAAATTTAAACTGGGTTGTATAAAAGGAGTGCCTGGGTGGTGACTGTAGACTAAGTGGCCTGGGTAGATGGCTGTCCTAGTAGCTTTGGCTGCTATAACGAATTTCCATAGACTGGGTGGCTTACACAACAAAAATTTATTTCTCACAGTTCTGGAGGTTGGAAAGTCCAAGATCAAGATACTGGCAGATTCGATGTCTGGCAAGGACCCTCTTCCTACCTTGTAGGTGGTGCCTTCTCGGTGTATCCTCATATGGTGGAGAGAGTGATCAGCTCTCCAATGCCTTTTTATATAAGGACACTAATCCCTTCATGAGAGCTTCACTCTCATGACCTAATTACCTCCCAAAGGCCCCACCTCCAAATACCACCACATTGGGGATTAGGGCTTGAATGTTGGGGGGATACAACCATTCAATTCATAGCAATGAAATTTACACTGAGATATAAATGAAAAGGAACTATACAGACAGATTGGGATAGAGAAACTAATGGAGAAGGAAAAGCAAGGACAAAGACTTTGTCATTGGAATAAACCTGGCATATTCAAGAAACAAAGGGAAAACTAGGTTGTTTAGGGTGGCCTTATCCAATAGAACTGCCTGTGATCATAGAAATCTCTGAGTAGTCCAGTATGGTAGCCGCTAACCACTTATGGCTGTTAGACACTTGGAACATGACCAGAATAAATGAGAAACTGAGTTTTTAATTTTACTTAAGTTTATTGTATTTAAACAGGTGTTGAAATGGCCACATGTGACTAGTGGCTACTGTATGGGACAGCACAGGTCTAGAGTGTAGTGGGTAAGAAGTGAGCAGTGTGGCGAGTCTGAGGGCATGGGTCAGAATGATAGGAAGGGACTAGATTGTAGGGTTCTGTAAGACAAAGAGAAACTTGGTTGTTATAAAAAGTGGATTTGGAAATGATTGGGATCTTTTAAGCAAGGCAGTGGCATGATCTGATTTTTTTTTCCTTAAAAATATGATTTTGGCTGCTGGGTGAACAGAATATAGGCAGCAAGTCTACAAAAAGGGGGACTTGTTCTAATGCCATTGTAGCAATCCATGGGAACAATGACAGTGGCTTCGATTAAAATTGGACGCTTTCAGGAATATCTTTTTCAATGTAGAATTTTAGTACTTGATGATGTACCAGATGAAGAGGAGAGAAGGATAACAGGAAAGAATTAGGGAAAACATCTAGATTTTTGTTTGAGCAACTGAGTGGACAGTGGTGCCATTTACTATGTGAGGGTGATTAGGAGAAGAGCAAGGATGAGGGGATAATTATTTAATTTATTTATTCTTGAATTTATGTACTTTTGGCCATATTACATTTGAGATGCCTTTGTTACATTTAAGTAAAGATATTATATAGGGAGTTGAATATACTATTATTCTAGTCTAGAGATCCACTAAGGGAATAAGGCTGGAGAAGCAGGGGGTCAATATATACATAACAGTGTATACATGTTGCCTGTGTATATATCCATACATACACACTCATAAAATCTGAAGAAAAGTAATTGAATCGCTCTTTCTATATAAGATTACTTAAGCATAGCTTCTGAAGCAAGAATTATTTGAAATCAAAAATATAGTACTAATTGTTAAAATAAATATCTTAACCACATGAATGAGGAAAATTCCTATGAAAAAATATAGTGCTTTATGTATATCTGGAGATTTTCAAGAATCGGCCAACAATTTTTTCCAGATATTGTAGTGGCATGTATTGTCTGGAGGCAGGACATAGACCTTCTATTTCATTCTCTGCCTTTACCCCTCCCTCTCAATTCTTCGGTTGACTTCCTGCATCTGTAACCGCGGGCCCTTCAGGACCAGTTCAACTGACCCCATCTTATCAACAGAGTAATTAAGAGTGTTTTTTCAGGAACTGATAGCCCTTGTCTAGTTTAGGCTGGTTGAGACCACCATCCCATCAACTGGGCCTGCACAAATGCTCAATAAGTGACCTTTTTGACATCAAGGAGCTATAAACTCCACCCTCAGATCATGGTAATCTGCCATTTTGTGAACATGTGTCCTATGAAAAGGCATGAAGCTTGACTACACTTGCACAGATCATCAATTACTTCCCTTCTCCTTACCTCCAATCAGCTATTGCCACACTTCAGACCACCCTCCCCTTCATCCCATAAATTGTGCCCCAAGCCCTGGATTGGTGAGACAGATCTGAGGGCTGATGGGCCCTCTATCCCCAGAGATTGATCTCACAGAGTAAAGCTGACTTCTTTTCCCAAAAGCTGATGCCAGAATTAATTGGCTAGTTTATGTGCATTGGGCGGGACAGCCCCATTTTTGTGCAGTGATACATATAGTGCATCTGCCTGGTACTTAGAATAGGTGAGGTCTTCTAGAGAGACTCTGTATTGTTGATGGTCAGAGAGAGTGTCCAAGGGACTTTGTAAGTAGTCACCATTGTCTCTTATCTAGAATATTGTCGTGACATTCTATTAGCCTCATTCTTCTAACAAGATGCAATCTCTTGTTAGCGGAGCCATGAACCAAGCTCTTCTCCCTACGTAAGTCAGTATCACCCATCCCAATTTTACTAAACACGAGAAACCATTCTGGTACCCACAGAAGGCTTTAGTGTGACTTAATTTTACTAAAAGTTTGAAGACGAGTAAAGGAAGCTTACGTCTTAACATTACATTGCAAATTAGCTTCCTATGTCCTTACAAAGACAATTAGGCTTTCTCACTGGGTATAACTCTGATGGAGTCCTAGACTTTCACTAGGTGGTCTGCTGCATTTCTGTGGCTTTAAGCATCATGTATATGTACTAATAAGGTTACTAGAGAGAAAGGAAGTATAGGAAATAGACTGCAGGACGTAAGAAGAAAGGGGGGAAGTTGGAGAATGAAGAAATATCTATTTGAGATAACTTGGAAGGCTTAGGGAGCACTCACACAGGACACTTAATCCAAAATTCCTGGTAGTGAGGTATACTTTTATTAGTAAAATTAATAAAATGACATATATCTCTTTTCCAGATTCTCTCTGACTTTGGAGCAACTAGAGAAACTTTTAAACAAAGAATTGCTTAACGTTCATCATGATGGATCCAGGTCCTATCACCCCAGGCTCTTTCCTAAGGCCTGGCCCTCACTCCTACTGTTCTTTCCTCCTGCTGTCATCTCCTCAGGTAGGCAGATTACCTCATCCACAGGAAGTTTCCTCCCCCCACACCCTGTTTTCCTTTATACTGCACCCTATTTCCATGCTCCATAATCTTTCTTTATGTTTGTGTTTTTCCTCCTCCACCAGACAGTATGTTTGTAAGCTCAGTGAGGGTAGGGTCAATGGCTGTTTTCTTCACCACTGTACCTTGGTGCTTAGCACGGTCCTCGGGACCAAGTGGGCAGTGAATAAATGCTAGCTTAATGAATGCATAAATCAAGCATTTTATTTTAACAAAAGGCTATCATAATTGATAAGAAAATTACATTATGTTGTTGAAGACAGAAGCACGTGTAGTCGCTTCACTGGAATAGTGATTCACTGAAATAATGGTTGAAACCCACCCCCTGAGTGCTGAGCACTACCCCCTGAGTGTCTGATACACTAGGTCTGGGGTGTAGAATTTGCGTTTTTAACAACTTCCCTGGAAATGCTGTTGACCTAAGGATGATGCTTTGAGAAGCACTGCCCTGGGAGAATCCTCCCCGCTCAGTCCTGATGCACATTCAGTTATGATGCATTGTATCTACAATCCAAAATCTGCCCATCAGTTAAGACGGGCGTGACTCTAACTCGCTCCTGTAAATGCGTGGACTCTTCTACAACTTCTCTTACTCAGTGCTTTCCTCAAGCAGTTCTTGAATTTTAAGATTATGCAAATATTCTGAAGAAAAAGCCATCTGAGAATCATGAAATTTCTTCATAATGTTGCTCATGATGCGCCTTCTTGTTTTATTAGGGTGATATTTGTAAAATAAAACTTAACTAAACGATAATCATTCTATTCCAGCTAAGGAATAATTTTAAAGCCAGAAAAGTTGTTTCTCTTGGATCTGGCCTTTGATTTGGGGTAAAAATCTATAAAACTTGATTATTTAGAATGCTCAGTGCATGAAAATTAATTTACATGTAATAACACGATATTTCTGGGACCCTTTATCTAAAATAAAAATATAAACAGATTAGATGGGCCAGACACTATTTATGAATGGAAACTCTTCTTTTCCTTTAAGTTGTTTTTTAAATTATTCCTAGATCATCGGTGACAGAAGACCCTAAATAGCTACTTTGCACCAAAAACAAATGAAATGGTAGAGTATGAATCTTGATTTGTACCAAAATATCTTATAATCATCAATAGCCAAGGTATTTCTCAGCTGACATTTATTGAAGGAATAGCTAAACGTCACCTGACTCCGCTGGTCAAATTGTTACAATCTGGGTTTGGTTTTGAGTGGGGAAACTACTCTTTGTTCATGGGTCCTGAACTTCAACAGCATCAGAATCCTCTCGGGAGCTTGTGGAAATGCAGATTTCTGGGCCCCACCCCCAGGATTTCTGATTTAGTAGATCTGGAAGGGGTTCCAAAGTTGGATTTCTTCCGCGCACACGGTGGTTGTTAGAGAGCGCTGTTCTAGGGGCTATTTGGGTAATTCTAAGGGGTCCAGCGCATGTGAGAAGATCCTATTTATCCTCTTTATCTATGGCTAATGAGAGAATGAAGGTAATTTGTCTGGAAACGTGAAAGCCTGTTATTTTAAAAAGCAATGGAGTTATTTTATCTTCTTCTTCCAGAAGCAAACCTAAACAAATGTCTCTCTCATCCTGGCATCTGCTGAGTGCGGGTCTGACTCAAAGTTGTCCTTTAATCAGCAAGTGCACTTAGGATCTCCTATATATGTGAGAGCAGTTTTTTCTGCCTCATGGATTCTCTTTGTATTGTAGCAAAACAGTAATTATTCTAATCTCATTAAGTCCATTGCTTATAGAATTTCAAGGTAGTTCCCTTGTTTATAAACTTACAGTTTTATTTTAATATGTTAGAAACTGTATGTTGACATAAACAAATCATAAGGAGGATTTTTGACTGGGAGATTTATTGTGGCAAGCAGACCATTTAGGCACATTTTCAGTCCACAGTTCACTGGTAAATTGTCTTAGGACTAAGAAGATTGATTGACTTCACTGTACTGAGATAAGAGCAAACTTATCTTAGGACAAAGGCCAAATGGAAAAGCTTATTTCAATTAAGAAGAAAAGAAGGAAATTAAGGAAACAACAACAATGAATATTGTCAACGCTTAATTGGTGTCAAAAGCTTTCCAAACTTTAAACCTGTCTACACTTTTACTTTGTTGTGATCCTCAGCAACTTAAGTGCTACTTTAATTACTTTCCTTATTAGTGTCCTAGATCTCAGGTACTCCTTTTGTAAGTAAAATGTTCCCTGTGGGTATCTTAAAATTTTCTCTTGCTAATTCTTCTCCTTGACGTTATTCAGCATAAACCACATTTGGTGGAATGTTTAGTGTAAATGGGTGTCATTTTTCTTCCCAGGTGGTGGATAGGAAGCTGTCTTTCTCTGCAAGGAACGATTGAGGAAAAATGTCAGGCAGGAGAATATCCAAATGATGTGCAGATCATATTTAGTCTTTACTCTTGTGTAGCTTGTACTGATTCAGGCATATTCATGAGCAAGTAGTGATTTTCCATGGCTTAGTTTTTCTTTATTATAGCATTGTTTTTTAAAAAGTTACATTTTCGTTACTTGCAAATATATATATCTACAATAAAATATATATTTTATTTATTTATTTTAATATTTTATATACTTTTTCCTGGATGCATAGGCTTATCTCTGTTCTTTTGATAGCTGCAGTGATTCTGATTTGTTGGATTTCTGTAGGATTTTGTTGTTTTGTGTTCTCTTCTGCATTTTGGAATCTTGGCAAGTATTGATTAATTGCACTTCTTGTAGAATCTATAATAACTTGTTTCCCTGTGGTTAAAACCTGTATTTGGTGGCTGGTTAGGTAAGGAGAGTGAGACAATGTTGGAACTCTAGAGGAAGAAAAGAAAGAATCTTTAGAAATTTTGTTTCAACTTTTCTTTCTCCCATTAAAGAAGTGTCTTTCCTGCTACTCATGTACCATTTTTGGTACTGTACACATGTGCAATATATGATTTGATTCACTAATTTCACATAGAAAAATAAAGTGAAAAATAGTGAAATTATTTCTAGCATATGTCCAACAGAAAAACTAGTTATAGATCATTATGAGACTATCTTATGTTGCTAGCTACTATACACCAAGAAGCTCCATTAAAAGAAAATTATTCATTATTTTTTTGTTATTGTTGCTAGCTTTTCATTCAATCCCACAAAGTCATTAGGTAAAGGAATGTGTTATTTTGAGTGTTAAAAACATAGCCCTGTAGAGAGTGCGTCAGGCTATAAGACAGCGATTTCGTCATTGGCTAAGGAAAATGCAGGTGTGTGTTCTTGCTGATTTTCATCAAGGTGTATGGTAATCTGATTATCAAAAGTCATATTGACTAGCTTTCTCTGGGCCAGATTTTCCTGAAATGTTCAGAAAATTGTTTCTACTCTTTTTCTTATTGTCTTTTGTTTCAAAAAAGTATTTCCATAATCTTTTCCATTTCTGCTTTATGATTGTATAGGGGAGGAAGACGTTTCCTCTACCCTCTCTGGGTTCTTCTGGCTGGAGAATGAATTAAATTCATGTGAGACAGAATAAAAGGAGAAAATTAAACAAAGCTTTATAACATGTGTACATGGGAGAGGCTCAGGCAAACTGAGCAACTCACCAAAATGGCTGAAGCCACCACCTTAAATATCATCTTCAGCTAAAGACAAAGGAGGATGTTGGGCGTGGGAGGAGTCAGTTACGGGAGATTACCAGACAAGTACAGTAAACAAGGGTCAGGTTATTATGTAGATTTAAGTCCTTGCCTTCCTCATTGATAAGAGTTTCTAGAGATAAGGTCATCCCCCTTCTTCCTCTACAGAGAGGGAGACACCTTTGCAGATGGAGATTTCCTTTACAATGTAAACGTTTCTTAACAAAGGGTAAGTAAACTCTGCTTTTCAGAGTTTCTTTCCTGTCTGCAGTTCTCAAAAGTAACCAGCCCCAAATAATCCTCATGCCGAAGAGACATATCTTGGGGTGGCCAATTCCAGTCCCCCACAATTGAGTCGAAGACTTAACTGCCCCTGGAACTGGGGTTGAACCGAAGACGAACTTCAGTCCTATGCCAGATGTTTCTATTTTCTTCTTCTTTTATTTTCAAAATCTCCAAAGTATACTCTTCAGAAATATTAGCAATGTCAGTCAGAAAAAAGGTAGTGAAATGTGACTGATCCTCCTCCTGTCTCTGAACATACAAAAGTTTGGGTGCTTCAATAATTACCCTTATAAAATGCCTGAGGTTAATTGCAGACTGGTTTCTGCAGACAAGAGAAAAAAGATCCTTGCTCTTAGCTAGAGGGAGCTTCTTTAAACCTAGCCCAGAACTTCCCCAAGAGCCCAGCTGGCTAGACTACATAGAATTTGGTTCAAAAGTAAATAATTTTCCTCTCTCTTGTGGAAAAAATCCTACTTGTAGAAATTCAGCTAACAGTCTGTTCCAAAGCAGTCAGTTAGCTCTACACGAGCCTCACCATTTTTTCTTTTTAGCTAAGGATAAGAAAATAAATTGCAGAGATATAAAAATTTCATGTAAATCATATGATCTATACTGAAAAAAAACCTAGACATGCCTACTTTGTCTGTATATATAATTTTGTCTTATCGGATCACTTTGGATTATTTTTCTTCCGTTATTATAATGATAGGTTGTTCACAGTGATAAAACTGTTGTTTACAGACTATTTGCCAGTCTAGAGCAATCTCCTTTAGGATCTCTGAAATGAAAAGAGGAAACTCGGGGAAGGCGGTTCCTTCTGTCACCCAGGTAATAGCAAGTGCCAGGACTCAACACATGTTTCACTGGAAAGTTTGAGTAGCTTGTCTATTAAATTGTAAAATTTGCTTATAGTTCCCCTTGTGTATGGCGACATTCCCTACATAGAATACCACTGATTATTTCTTCATATGCCTTATTTATTCATTGATTGATTGATTGCTATGAGCTAGGTATCACCATACCAAGGAGGGAATAGCTTGTCTTAAGTACTACTGGTAAATTTGTTTTTCTTTTAACACTCTTTGGAATAACATGAGGACACAGCATTTTACAATGACAAATGCTAGTCACATAGTCATGGGTGACCACTTGTCCTGCCTTTTGCAATGCTGAACTCACTCTCTTTAATGGTTGGTTGCCAGGCTTATGGAAATGCCTTCCTGAGTACTCCCAGGTCAGATTAGTTTCCGTTGTTATACTGGTTCAGCTGATTTTTTAGAGCAACTTTTGAGAAATTTGGGAAATTAGAAACTTTGAAAGACCATACAATTTAAGTAATGTTATTATAATAGAGCTTATTGTTTTTATTATTATTTTAATGCAGGTCTCTGGAACATTCCAATAGACCAAATTTGGAAAAGAAAGCCATTACATTGTGGAAAATTTAAAGGCTAAGACATTCCAAAGACAAATGGTAAGAAATGACTGAGAAGCAGAAAGAACTAATGAGGTGATCATAGTGCTGACTGTGACCCCCAGGACAGAGCAAAGACTAAAACAAACTCTTGGAAAGCTACTGCATTAAAAATAATAACAGACTTCATTTGGCCCAAGAAAATTATGGAAATTAGCGCAGTTATATATGAAATAACATCCTTATTGTTCACACAAATAACCAGAGCCATGCTTATTAAAGTTCATATTATGCTTTTCTTTGTGGAAGACAAAGAGCTCTGAGAATATGACCTCATGAGTGCCCAATTATTAAAGTTTGCAGCCTGGATTAAAGGAACACAAGCAGATGGAGTGCCAACCACCTGAAGTTTTTTTCCTTCTCTTCTTTGGTTATTTTTAAAATGACTCTATTTGCTCACCAGCCTTCTAAACCAGTGTATAATCTCCCTGGGGCAGCCATGGATCCGTTTCACCTTTATGCGCCCTACTGCCATGCAAGCAGACAAACTACCATGCCTTGTACACAGTGGATGTGGAATAATTATGCCCTGAATTGAAGTCATTGTGCCTAATCTATTTATAGAGAACAGAAGTAAGCGATGACAATTCATCAAAGCCAAGTAGCTAGTGGAGAGCTTGATCTTATTCACTTATTTACGTTTGATTAATAAATACTTCAAAACACATGTGGTCATCATATGTAGAAACATCTAAATTTGAAGTGACTAGCTGTTTTTTTAAATTCAATCAGGATAAAGCATGTTCCTGACAATTCTTCTACTGCTGTGGAACAGAGAAAGTTATGTCATTTATTTTTGTGTAATACTAAAATCTAACTTATGACCTAAGAGTTTCTTTATTACAGTGAAGGAAGTCCCTTAAGAGAATTCAACCAAGGTCTTCCTGGCAGGCAATAATCTTTCCCCCTCTTCTATATTTTATACTACTCACTTTATCATTACATATATTTTGTATAAATTTATATACATTTTTGATGTCAGATATTTGTAATGCTTTAGTGCATTACAGGTTTGTCAGTTCCTTAGGGCAGGCACCATAACTTAAGCACCATTGTATTTTATGTAATACCCTTTGGATTCCTTTGCACATAGCAGGTCCTCACACATTCAGCTGAATAAGTATTATCCATTGGAAGGTATGTTCATTAGAGTCAGTACTAGGCAATAGTTAAGAGTATAGACTCTAGAATTAGACCACTGCCTGGTTTGAATCCTGATTTCACCACCTTCTACATTTGCAACCTTGAGTTACTCACAAAACCTCTTGTAAGCCTCATGGACTTGTGGGGAGTAAAGGGCACAATGCAAATAAGTCTTAGAGCAGTGACTTGCTCACAGTCAGTGCTCCACATATGTTAGTCTTTGCTCTGCATTTTCCACCATAAATCTTGTCGTCTGGCTAAACAAGTTATGCTGATGAAAGTTTATAAAAATCTGGAATTTTAACTTCCTTCTCGATTTCCACGATAGCAATATAGAACTTTGGCATGGCTACTTTTTATCTTGGCATTCATATTTCAGTAGGACAGGTATTATTATCTCTGTATATTCTTTTGATTCTCATCTACTTGATGTTACTTTTCATTTGATAAGGGTGGAGTTCCAGAAGAATTAAAAAATTGTTTATCGTTTAGATATTCTGATAATATTTTAACGTCCCTGTTTTTAATTAAAGAAGTGTTAAGATCTTGTTTACAATACATGTTGATAAATACCAGAGGGACTGTGCTAGCACTCAGTGTTATAGTCAGGGAATAGAGTATGCCCAAGTAAGGCCTTGTCAATCATTTTCTTTTTATGAAGTTCTTGAAGAAGCTATGCACATAAGGAACAACGATAAACAAGATAGGATGGGCTTTATACACATGCAGTGTAGCTGGCCAGCAGGCTGATGCTCCAAAGCTGAGCTCTCTGGTCGGCTGTGTCAGAGGATCCACCTCTGAGGTTCACGGCTCAAACAGTCTTCTCCTTATCACCTAAGCCTTGAGCAACTTCTCACTTGGCTGCTGAGTCCAAATCAATGAGAACTCCCAAGGGACCAAGTCTTTATGTGAGAAGGAAGAGAGGACAAGATGGCATGGCATGAGGGGTCTTGGCTTTGTTTACTAGCTCACTCTCAGGAGGCCTGTGGGTTTCTGCCCTCTAGTAAATTCAATGAAACAGTGTCCTACTTGTGACCAACCAGATTAGGTTTTCCTCCACTGAGGATAAACAGGGCAGGGAAAGGGAGATGGGAAGAGGAGAAAGACATCTCTGGTTTAAGAAGTGAAAAGACAGGTTTTTCTTCCCAGGAGAGGCTAAAACATGTGTTTTCTTGAAGAGATTAATCCTGTTTTTAGACATAAAGTAGTTTAACCCATGGATGTTTGCATCAATACCGATACATAATGGCCAAAACAAGTGTATGCACTTTAAAGAAACTACAGAATTGGACTCCCTTTCTCATTTCTGATATCTCTTAATATTAGCCTTACTCATTTGTACATTTCTTTTCTTTTCTATTAATTTGTATAGTTCTGAAGTACTCTGTCAACAGAAAATACCCTGATAATCTTATGTTATTTGTAAACAATTTTCTATATATATATATATATATATATTTTTGAGGCAGATTAGCCCTGAGCTAACATTCGTGCCCATCTTCCTCCACTTTATATGTGGGATGCCTGCCACAGATGGCTTGACAAGCGGTGCCAGGTCAGCATCCGGGATCCGAACCAGCGATCTCCAGGCGGCTGAAGTGGAATGTGCAAACTTAACTCCTGTGCCACTGGGCCGGCCCCAACAATTTTCTATATTTTTAAAATACATTTTGCATATTCTAAAATAGGGACTTTTATGTGTTTTTAAAGAGTTCTAATAAAGAAAACATTTCTCAATTTTTTGGTCCTACTCTTTCTGTTTGTTTGTTCTAAAAATCTATTTGTTTTAAGGTACTAAAGAAACTAGACTTATTTCATTCTGCCCCTAAGTTCTTTAATTTTCTCCTGTGAAGCCCTAGCTTTACAGTGGCTAATAATTAGAGAAAAATTTAATATTAAACTAAGTAGAGATAGTTCTGATATATATTATTTCTTGTTCTAAGTTTAAAAATGTGGACTTCATGGTTCTAGATGCACATTTTAATCTAATGCTATAATAACTGTAGCAATATTTAATTCTCAGGTGAGGAACTTAGTGATGTCTTTGGCTTTTTTTGTGGAATAATGTAGGGGTAGTGAGTGTGTTACTGGTAATAGCAAAAAAAAGCTCAAAGGGCAGGTGATGGTAGAAGAAAATTAACATTTATTCTACCAATTGCCAGGTACTGAATCAATCAAATTATACACGTTGTCTTATTTAACTCCGTCACTAATCCTATACTATTGATGTATACTGTAGGAAAGGAAAACTAATTTATAGAGAGGATGAATAGCTTGCTCAGGATCATTCAATGAATAAATAGTAGAAACTGAATTTTCACCCAGGGTTGTCAAGCTTCTGTTTTCTGTGTACCTAAGGATGTGACAACTAATATGACTTAAGCATTGGGGTTTTTCTCCCATTGCCGATAGGAATCTTTCTACTACCATGTGGAGAAACTTGGGCTGGCCTACTGGAAGATGAGGCCATGGGGAGAGAAAGGCTCCTGGTTGTTCTAACCAAACTATCACAACCATTCCAGCTGAGGCCCCAAATGTGTCAGTGAGACCATCTTACACTGTTGAGGTAGACCAGAAGATCAGTCTGACCAATCCACAAAGTCATGGGATATACAGAGAAATAATTAGCATCATTATTTTAAATAACTAAGTTGTAGGGTGATTTGTTATGCAGCAGAGCTGACCAATATATATGAAGTAATTTTTGAAATGAAAAGTATGAAATCACTTACAAGGAATGTTTTAGAATTCTTAATTGGAAAGAACTGGAACAATCTGATTAAGTGAAAGAGGAATGTTAGCTTCAAATTCAAGGACAATAACCTAAAGAATACATATTATGTGTCACATACTATATTAATTTCTTTTACATATATGATCACTTTTCTCTCATGAGGTGGATGTTATTTATCTCTATTTTACAGATGACAAAATTGAGATTTAGAATAGCTAAGAAGCTTATCCAAGGTCACAACACTTAGTAAGTAGCATTGCCAAGGCTTGAAACCTCATGGACCTAATTTGAAAGTCTTCTATTTTGCTTTCCAGTAGCCTTTATAAGTCATGGGAGGGTGGGATAGTGCTCTGAAGAGAGGAAGTGCACAAGCAGATTTGTTCAGCTAAAGCTGTCCACTCAAATTGTGAGAACCTATTGCTTTCTGATAGGGCAGCCTTACCTCTTTGTTAAAAATGATGGGTTGGTGGGAAATGTCCTGTGGTAAAGTTCAAGAAGATTATAAGATTAGATTAGAAAGGGGAAAAAAGTCAAATTGAGACGGAAAGTAAATGAGAGAAGAATATTGAAAAAAAATCTATGCAACAATTCTTGGCTAGGCTTGGTAACCAGCCTAAGTGGGGAGGCATATGGGATGCCATTGTGACAGACATTGTGAGTCTTCAGGATTTAAGAGAGGAGAAAGCTATGGCTGGCAGATAATAAAAAAAAGTGAAGAATCTCAGTGGTATTCTTACAGCAGTCTCTTTATCAGCCTAGTTACCTTGTCTTTGGCCATTTATATTCTTCTTGTGCCTGATAGATGTAAACTACTTTTGACTAGCTTATTATGACCAGATGTTCATGTCATATATTAGCTATGATAAATTCACTTTTTCCCTCTTTCTCTTCTATTTTAGATGAATCGAAAACAGTATCGACAAAATTTAACTTCAGTTTATAGCCGACAAACTGCTACAATTTTGCACATGGTAAGATTTGAATTATGCAGTTGAGAGGCACCCCTGATATGAGCATCTCAAATAAAACATTGTTCACAGGAGGGAATAAAACCATCAGGAGAAAGCTCTTTGAATCATGAGCATATTAATCTGTGTGTAATGGTAGTGGCCTTGTCCACTGGAGAGCATATGAACAGATCTTCTCTTCACCAATGGGCAATATAGCATAAACAAACTAAAAGTAGTGTCACATGACTTCACAGTCAAGTAACCAGAATATAATTAGTTTGATTTAATCTGGAAAGCAAATGCATTATTGCCAAGACACTGATTCAGTGCTCTGTGCTAAATGAACTAGATGTGGATGTTTAACAGTCAATTTGCACTGTGTTTCTGTTAAAAAAAAATAAATCAAACTATGGTTGGAAGGAAACTCTTTAAAATTTTGAAACTGAATGGGCAATATTGATAAAAAAAGAAATAAATAGAAGTGTTCTGTAGTTACAGCAAGAGTTAGCTGAACACTATCTCCATGGAAAGTAACCCTGTCTTTGGAGGAGATTTATGTCTGTCATCATTGGTTCGCAATCTTCCTTGCTACATTTAAGATACTAATGATTTGGGTGCCATGTGGAATAACTTAATGAGCTACACATGTTTAATGGAAATACTTTCATTACCAGTCTTAATCTACTTCAGAATCTCTTATAGAAATTCTCCACCATCAAACCTTCTGTGAAAATATATTGAAAAATCCAATAAAACTCCAGACATTTATATTGCCTTCACAGAACGTAACGATAACAATTGCTTAAATTTGTAGAACTCTTTACATTTTTATTATGCTTCCATCCATTTTGGTTTATTTGATCTTCATCATATAGACATGGCCTAGGTAGGACAGATGAAATTATACCCATTTTACATATGAGGCAACTGAGACTCTGAGATGTTAAGTCCCTGGTTTATAGTCACTATGCTAATAATCTTCTCTGTAGTACCAAATATACTTTTTACTCATCCTGTAAAAGTAACCTAAAGTCTTTAGGAAAGAGACATCTAAAAATCTTTCTGAGACTGACAATGACTACAAGGATAGTTGAAAGCATGGAGTTTATATACTTCCTGAAATGTGGCTACACCCTAAGTGTTAATTCCAAGCATACACTCTAGCACCATTCTAAAACAATTTCTGTGTAAGCTTGATTCCCATTTTAAAAAATTATAGATTCTAAGAAGTTAGGAGTTTGTACATTCAGGGAAGACCCAAATGTGTAGATCTATAAAAGATGACTGCAAATCTTGCGAGAGCAGCCTTTTCTAAGAGATTTCAGTGCTAGGCCTTCAATTCCATCAGTTAAATATTTTAGAGAAGGTAAATAAAAAGCATTCTATGACTAACAACAAATTTGAACTGGACAAGAAATCATACTTCATGGCAAGTAATTTGGATGATTTGAATTTGAAGACACAGTAAAATAAAAATAATCAAATACTGGGCAGTTTGACTAGCAAGAACTTTGCACTGCTGTTTTCAAATTTTTCTAAGGCATCATTGGTGGGACTCCCATTGACTTTAGCAGAAGTTGCACGTACAAAGTAAGAAGTGTACAAAAATTTGATGATGGACTATGATAACATCATAACTCTTCTGTCAATTGAATAAAATACACTTGATTGTGTTCAACTTAGAGCTCAGAAAAACACATGCTGAAGGAGAGACTAACTGAAATTGCCCTGTGGCAGTGTTCCTTTATTTGGTCACTAACGGTTGATATATGACAGAGTTTGAATAAAATTTTGAGGAAATTTTAGACATAGAAGTACTTATGGATATAGAAGTAGATATAATATTTTCTGAGAATTCCCCAACATTTGTAAAAATTTATACAATCTAGGTATAATATGACCAAACCATAAAAATATTAGCATTTGGGCTGACCTGGTTGTGTAGTGGTTACATTTGTACACTCCACTTTGGTGGCCTGGGTTTTGTGGATTCAGATCCTGGGAGTGGACCGACACACTGCTCATCAAGCCATGCTGTGGCAGCATCCCACATACAAAATAGAAGAAGATTGGCACAGATGTTAGCTCAGGGACAATCTTCCTCAAACAAAAAGAGGAGGATTGGCAACAGATGTTAGTTAGCTCAGGGCTGATCTTCCTCACCAAACCAAACCAAACCAAACAAAACAAAATTAGCATTCATTTTTCTTTTTATTACATATCCTTTGTGTTCTATAATTAATGATGTAGAATTTAATTTATATCCAGGGGAAATTTTCAAAATACAAATTACCTGGTCAAAATCCAGACACGTGAATTAAAATTTCTAAGGCTGATGCTGAGAAATTTTTATTAAAAAGAAAAAAAAAGGTTTCTAGGAGATTCTGATAATTAGCTTGGTTTGGGGGTTCATTGAAGCTAATTTACTGAAAATTTTCTATTCCTGATTTTGGCTTCCCATTTTTCTCCCCTAGACTTTTCATTTCAATGCAGAAATTACCCTTTACGTACTCTGTTTTCACCAATAATTCCCATTCTCTAATCCTCTTGCTTCCTCTGCATTTTGCTCACTCTTGCTTCCCCAGGCTCTTCAGTTTTCTCTCCATGTTTCCATCTTGTTTGATCATTCTCCTTCCCATTCTGTCTCTTTCTCATCTCACTTTCATTATCAACTTTGAGTTTCCAAGTGTCCTTATAAGGACGTTCAGGCTCTCTACTTTCCTATGTAGACTTTTTACCTGACTGTACTCATACAACTAGAGGCAAAAAACAGGAAGGCGCAAGGTCATGTTTTTGGGAACTATTTCCAAGCAAATAAAAATAAGCGCAATGATTCATTCCCTCATCCATGCATCCAACGAATGCTTATGGGCTCATATGATGCGTCTCGGTGTTGTGCTGCATTCTAGGGATTCAGTGATGAACAAGATACACGATTCCTGCCCTCATGGGAACTCTATTCTAATAGGAAAAACAAAAAAGAGTTCACTAAGCAAAAAAAATGATGTCAGATTGTGATAAGTGCTTTGAAGAAATGTAAAGCAAAGTGAGATGTTTACCTCAGCACAATTAAAATGGTTAAGAGTTGAAAAAAGGATGACTAAATTATGGTAAATCAACCTGAGGGAGTATTATTCAATCATTTAAAGTTCACTATTATCAAGACTCTGCCAATAAACATGGAAAATACCTATGGTGCAACGTCTAGTGGAAAAAATTGGATAGATGTATATCATTATGTCTCTGCAAAGCATATAGGAAGAAAGCAGCATTCTAAGAAAATCCATTTTTAAGGTCATGTTATTTTTATGAATACAATGTTATTTTTAATTCATTTATTGAAGAACATGAAATCAGAAAAAATATAGCTTATTTGACGTTGTACTGAGCAAAGAGTTCTATTACCCGGCCCATCTGTCCACTACAGCATTTGATTCTTCGTGACGGTGAACATGAGGCTTTGAAGTCCATTTTGAGTCATCAAAGAAAAGATAACACTTTACTTCAGCATAATTTCTGTGCTAAGTGTATTTTATTGTGGTTTTAATTTTTCCTAATCAGTGATATATGCCTGGAATTAAGTAAGGTAATGTAATCTATTAACCAGAATATTTGATTAACTAGAACACATCACTTCCTGATATCCTAGATAAGAGAGTTATTTATAGGCAAAAAAATAAACAAATTAAACCTTGACTCCAAACTGGTTTTTCTCACCCTTCAATTTCTTAGAGGATGTTGGGTACTAAATTAGAATCCTGCAAAGGTATCTTGAGAGCATAGAAATCTGTCTCTTCATTTCACTTCCAAGTAAGAGACAGCCGTTGAGTGCCTGCTCTTTTCCTGACACTGGATATTAAGGGCTTGGGAATTGTTACATATATTTTATATTTTTTGTCCGAATGTAAATCTGTTCATTCAAAACATAGAGTATTTGTGCAAGACTATGATATCAATGATTACAAAATGCATTGCTGAATTAAATACTTTTGTGGAGAAAAAGAAATAATAATATTAAATATGTATATTGAAATTGTTAGTCACATTCCAATTTTTAAAAATAAAAATGTTAAATGTGCGTTAGGATCAAAGATATATGCTGTACCTTCTGGTAGAGGTTCAAAAATTTACCTGCAGGTGATTCAACTATAATAAAATTCCTGGACAGATCCTGGGCTGATCCTGGGAGGCAGCTGTGGCAGAGAGACGGCTTCCTAAACGGGGGTCTATTTTATTGTGATGTAGATTTCCCATTAATTTGTGTTGAAATGAAAAAAAAAATAAAAGAAAATCGTGAACTTTTCTCAAGTTTTTCCTATTTAAAGAGCAAAATGTGAATTGATGCCTTTTGTGAACTGATGATTATTGTTAGGTGGGCTTTTTGTTTTTGTTTTAATGTGCTGGCAAAATAAAACATTAGTAATACCGTGGTGGCCTCCTAAATATTTTTTGAAAATTTTTGAATACATGGAATTCAACAAGTGTAAGTGTTCAGGTGGGGTTAAATGTGACCTTCCTGTCAAAAGGACTGGGGCTGATTTAGCAATTAATGGTTTTGTGTTCTTGAACATATCTGAGTCTCCATTCCTCTATTTATAAAATAGATTCAGTACCAATAGGCAATACAGCATTAATGACATAGCTTTTGTCTTTTTCACGTATGTTCCTGCTCTATAACCGCCAACGTTTACTCTAGGTAATCGTGTTTTGTTAACTGTATTGTTTAATTCCAGTTTTCCCTAAGCCATCCGATTGAGAGAGTGTCAATCAGCTACTCTGGGCTAAAGTCTCTTTAAACCTGGAGGTTTCATTTGTACCCTGATGAAATCCTCAGGGTATTTTCATGATCCTTTTGCAACAATCCTGTACCATGTGATAGTATGTTATCATTTTCGGATGTCATCTGAATCTCTCTTATCAGTTCTTATTGCAGAATTAAGAACTTTTCCTGAGCATGTGGTCTCTGAACTTTTTCTCTCCTCTTAGGGTGCACATGTGGAAGCTTTTCCATAAGAGACAGCAGCCACCACAAATATTTGTGAAGATGTGCTTTCTCCTTTGTCTAGGGTTTACGCTCTCCAGTTTAGATTGAATTCATGTGGTATCCTGGGTTGTTCATTGTTGTAATGTTTTACTTTGTTCGGAAATTGATGCTATTGTCATTCAACTCTCTGAGTGACACATCAACACAGCCTTCTTTGAGTGCCAAGCAATATGGATTACAGAGTAAACACAGTGCAGAAACCACAAGTTCTCAAGCCTGCAAATCACGATTAGTTCAGCAAGAATCCAGGACGCTGAAGGAAAGATGAAGAGAAACAACCCTTCAAAAGTGAAGAAGGAGCAATTATCACCTCTATATATTTTGAATCATACTCTAGGAAATGTTAGAATAAAAGATGAAAATTGGTGAGTTCAATATTATTTTTATTGGAATAAATGTTCAGGTGGAATGTCAATTTATTTTTGAGTACACAATCTTGCCAAATCTAAAACATTCATAAATAGAACTTTTAAATTTGATCTCTTGCCTTGTCAAGAATTCTCATACTACTTTTCTAAAATAAGATATCTACCTAATAATGGAAGTATTTATCTCAAATTCAGTATTTAAATCGCTACTTTGAATGACTCCTGAAATTAATCTAATCTGAAGTTTATATATCTTTGTAAATTTTTTTTTATTTTGACAACATAGTTTCATAAGCTATGATTAGTTTGGGGGTTTTGTGGGCGTAGTGTACAAGATAACCAGGTGGAAAAGTTTTTGACTTATCAAAGCCGCACTTTGAGAAGTAAGGAAATGCAGCCTTCTTGACTGGTATCTCCATAATTATTTGTACAATTTTCTGAGCTGTTTGACAAATTCCCATTTGTCTTTAAAATAAGAGGACCATAGGGAGAACGACCTCAGGCCTTCAAGGTATTTTAAAAATCTTTCTTGTACAAACAATATTTAAGCCAGAGGGGGAAAAATTGATACTTTTTGGAATTTTAGGTCAGATCATAATATTACTACTCCGAATCCACTGAAATTTTGGCTCTAAGGGACATTTTGACATCATTCTTACTCTCTCTGAATTAACATTTAAATATTTATGCAATTTTTCAGTCTAGAAGAGGAACTGTAAGACTTCCCTGAATGAGAGGTTAAGCAAAGGTTATGATGTTACAAATTAGAACTAAATACGACACCGATACTGAGAAACTGGAATCCTGTTAGTTAGACTAATAATGAATCAAGTCAATGAGACAAAGGGTCCCTCAAGGTGAAGTTTGCTGGAGTCTGAATATAAATGGCCATGTTATTAATAATGCATCCATTCATGAAAATGCTGTAATACTAGTTTATGCCACAGAAAAGACAAAGTGTGAGTCAGTGTGAAGGTGTGGATAAAAGAGAATTATTTATGCCTCTCAATTTAAAGAAAGTTTAATAAAGGGGTAAATAAGTTTGCCTAATCTGTAATTTATTTCCCCATATTTTTTCCAAACTGAATAAGAATTTGGCATTGTTTTTATTTTCAGTGAAGTAGTCTTATTAGTTTAAAATAAAGCATTAAAAAAAGTTTAGATTTCCGGGATTCATTTGGAGAATTAAATTGTAACATACCCTATTTTTATAAACAGGTTTCACTGTCTTGGTACATTTCTGCATATATATGAGGGACTGAAATAATGTAAAGTTTACAATGGTGTTTTTGTCCCTCTACCCAAAGTTTTTATCCCTGCCCTTAAGTATAATTGAAAATGGACTGTTTTACTAGCCTATAATTTTGAAGACACTGTAGAGGTGTACAGAATTAAATTTGAACATTTTCACAAATTTAAATCTATCTTTATCATTTTGTTTCACATTCACATGTAGAAGACTATCTCTTTGTGCAATTAATCTTTATGGAAATGACCTCCACTGATCAAAGGTATTGGAAGTTAAAGGTTTTCCGCTAAGTTTGGAGCTGAAGAAAAAAGCTGACAGTTGAAATGACCAACTTCACCTTAAGTGTATTGAGTAAAATGATTTTGTATGAAGCTTAAAATAAAAACAAACCTGCTTTGCCCCCAAATTTGGTTATCTTTCTCTGCAATGCTGTAAGAAATCATACTGTGTTGAGAATGATATTGTTGCAGTAAGATTTAATGTTGTTTATTGAAACTTGGAGTTTAAAAATTGGATTAGATTCACATTGTTCTGCTTTAGTGAACTTGATCTGGAATGTGATGCCAATAAAATTTCTACAAATACTCATTTATACTTTCTGATGTTTTAGTAGATAAGCCTGGACACACATTAATTTTAATATAGTACATATCAAGTTGTTTCTCTCACTCTTTTCGAAACAAAAGAATTTAGATATGTTTAAGCCCAACGAGAAGGTGTATATAAATAAACATTGTAGCTGACTTAAGCACTATAAATATTAACCATGTGTTTATTTTGTACCCATTTTGAACCTGGTTCTGTGTCAAGTTATGGGAATATTATGATGTGCTAAGCCGATGAAGTTGCCACCTTCATGAAGCATAGTGTCTAATATTATTATTGGAAACTTTATTAGTGATAAATAATTTGTTCCGAAGTCACTCAAAAATGCTGCAAACTCTTTTACAATCAAAGCTCTTTTAAATTCTCTCTCTCCAATGTCCTGCTCAAAGTCCTCATATTTTTAAAGACTTTGCTGATAAATCCTATTGTACATGTTAAGAAATAAAATTTCCCTATTTAAAAATTAGCAAATTATGTATACCTCTGAAAATCAAATGTTCGATTCCATTAACATAACCATTTTCACATATGGAGTTAAAATGGCTGAAACATTTTCTTGAGCAAATATGTTTTAAGCATATTGGAAATGTTTGTAAATTCTGGGGGATTCCCCAGATTGGACACCACGCAGTGCTGTAACTAAGTGTTGCTTGAATGTTTTTAAGTTGTCTGTTGGATTGGCCTGGGCCATTATTAATCAATGCATTTAGAACTCTCAGAAGTTTATTTAGGAATGTGGTTTCTCTTTCCTTAAATCCCTTCACTCCTCAGTCATCTGCATGCCGGCTTCTGACTCCAACACTCCACATATAGTCCAATCTAAAGGAATATTTTCAGTTCCAGTCCTTCACAACCCAGCTTCAGGGTTTGATCCAACTGACCACACTAACCTCTTAAAAAATCCCTCTTCATTTGAATCTTACAGGATCATTTTCTCCCATTTTTCCTCTTCTTCCTTCTGTTTTTCGATTAATCCTTATTCCTATTCCTTACACATAAATAATAAGTTTTTTTTTTTTTTCCCAGAAAGACTCCCCTTTGAACCACTTCAATTCACAACTTGTATGTTCTTCTCAGTAACTCTCATTTGCACTTACGGCATCAAACACCATTTATAATTCTCCCATATGTACATTTCCCATCCTCCTGCTTCCAGAGCCGTACTTCTCATTGCTGGCTGGGTATATTCATATGTATGTTGTGCAGATGCTTATCTGTAGCTAAATTCTTCTCCACTGAACCTCTCTACCTTCAACAAACATATCCGAACATGCACATAGACAGTCAAAACTTGTTTCTCTTCTATATCTTTAATCTTTCCTATAGGAATTAGTACTAAATTGTACTTTATTTCTCATTCTCCCTACCTTCCCGGACCCAATTTGCTAGAAAGTCCAGTCAGAGCTATCTTTTGTCTCTACCATTTCCTCTACCTTAGTTTGTCTTATTCCCTTCTTCATTTCACACGCACACCTAGTTAACTAGGGCATAACAAGATCCTACAAACTGGTTGGCTTAAACAACAGAAACTTATTGTCTCACAGTTCTAGAGGCCAGAAGACTGAAATCAAGATGTCAGCAAAATTGGTTCCTTCTGAGACCTGTGACGACTGTCTTCTGTCTGTGTCTCTTCATATAGTCTTCCCTCTGTGTATGTCCGTTCCTGTGTCCAAATTTCCTCTTTTTGTAAGGACACTAGTCATATTGGATTAGACAATTGAATTGTCATAAGACTCACACTAATGAACTTATTTTAACTTGGTTACATCTGTAAAGACCCTTTCTCCAAATAAGGTCGTATTGGGGGTTGGAACCCCAGCATATGTTTTTTTGCGGGGGACACAATTCAACACATAACAAACTCCTACCCTGTGTCAAGCACTGTTTTATATACTGAGGACACCATGCAAAGGGCAAGATTTCTATCTTGTGCACCTTAAAATTTAGGAGTGGGAAATGGATGACAAATTACCTTTAAAAATGAACAAAAATAATTTAAGCTGGTGAAAAGTGCTATGCTTAAAATAAACAAGGCTATATTCTTTCTCTTTTTAGACTTTTACAGTAACTTCTCACCTCTCTTTGTCATTGTAGGGGAGGAAGACATTTCCTCTATCTGCTCTGGGTCCTTCTGGCAGGAAAATGAATTAAATTCACATGAGACAGAATAACAGGAGAAAATTAAACAAAGCTTTATAACATGTGTACATGGGAGAGGCTCAGACAAACTGAGCAACTCACCAAAATGGCGGAAGATCGCACCTTAAATACCATGCTCAGCTAAAGGCAAACGAGGATGTTGGGGGGAGTCAGTTATGGAAGATTACCAGAAAAGCACAGTAAACAAGAGTCAGGTTATTATGCAGATTTAAGTCCTTGCCTTCCTCATTGATAAGAGTTTCTAGAGATAAGGTCATGCCCCCTTCTTCCTGGTTCAGAGATGGGGAGACCTTTACAGATCGAGATTTCCCTTAAGAATGTAAATGTCCCTTACAAAGGGTAAGTAAATTCTACTTTTCAGAGTTTCTTTCCTGTCTGTGGTTTTTAAAAGTAACCAGCCCCAAATAATCCTCATGCCAAAGAGACATATCTTGGGGTGGCCAATTCCAGTCCCCCACATCACCCTCCACTCTGTCTATCCACTTTGTGATATTGCCTTTATAGTTCAGTAATACATGTGGAACTTTGTACTATAAATTATCTTTGTACTATAAATGTATACATGTCTGTCTTTAAAACCAGTGAGCTCTGCAAGGGCTCATGTCTATAACCCCAGCACGTAGCATAAGGCCTGGCACATAGTAGAATTTTACTAAGTGTTTGTTGAATGAATGCATTTTCCAGTCACTACTCTGCCACATGCAGCAAACTCAAGTAGGAATGAAAATCATGAAAGCAATACTCTTTAAGGGGTGATAATTTTATGGCTTATCCACTGTAAAGAAAAGAACGATTAATAAAAAAGAGTCTGTCTGGTTTAGACATCTATCTGTAAACGCCACTTAAAGGATTTTTTAGTTCAGAGCTTGAAGTTGATAAGAGAAGTATTAAATTGTATGGCTGAACTCACACTGTAGAATAAAAACAGTAGAGTAATGCTAATTACCTGTAGAGTTACTTATTTATGAAATTAATACACTCTCAAGTTCTGATAGAATTGTCAATGCTTTCCCTGTTAGGGATCGGTGGTAAACCTTTAGCCATGGTTGGCTTGATCAAACATTGTCTCTCCTATAACCTAGCTCTTATTTTTCTTCTTGGCTCATTCTGGTCCTGATGATCATCTTTGGTATCTTGTACACAGTTTGGCCCAGCTGTATCATAAAGCATTCTCAGACTTTGTTTATGTATTTGCTTAAATTTCACTCTTGGTGCACAAGTTATAGCAATGATATTTCTGAATAGTTTTGGTTTCTTTCTAGCATGAACAGTTACATTTTTGATCTGGATTGGCTTTGGTACCTCTTTGCTCTGTCCTTATATGACCGCTTCTTGGTGATGAGTGGGATATAATTAGCCTTGCAAGAAAAGTAACAAAAGGAATCTCCACATAAGAGGTAAACTGAGAAGGACAACCCCATTAGGCAGGAATATGAATTCTATGGTAACGTCTATATCTGCTTAAATGTCATAGACCTCTTTGTGTAGGTGTTGCCTGGTCTCCCACACGATGACAATGTCTGCTTTTCCTCCTCACAATATTCCTGAATGATAGATGAGAAAGTACTTGGAAAAGTAAAAAGGATCATGTAAATGGAAACAGTAATACAACCATGATGACTTATTTAGGGCCAAATGGCTGATGTATAATGACCAAGTTTGAAGACAGAGCTTGATTTGAATTTCTGCCCCTGGAGACTGTGTCTCTTTGCATCGAATTTTTGCATTTTAAGACTAGAGGAAAGGGGTGTGATATATATTGTTTTTCTTTTTGAACTGTGAGTGTACCCACCCTCTAGCAACCTTGTTTCTGAATACTTTTTGATGCACAATAAAGCCAAGGGGTAGCTTGGAACCAGAGCAGAGAGGTGGTGTGGGAGTTGGGGGCACTAACCTGGGCAGTGGAGGTTGATATAATGGAGAGCAGGGACAGAGGGGAATTGTGAGAGAGCAGAATAAAAAGTGTGTAAATGCCCTGGAGCTTGTAGGGCGACGGGGTCTGAGGCAGCTGTGATGTACAAAAGAAAATGGTCTTGGAAAAAGATATTTGACAAAGTGTTTTGTAAGCTAAAAATTGGATCTTACTTAATGTTCTTTTAAAATCTGAAATAAATATTGGATTTCCTTGTTAATTATTTAACAGCTGGATTTTGCTTCCTTGAATTCTACTCCAAGCACTGACTGGATAACGTGGAGGGTCACATTTTAGGTTTCAGTTATAAACATAAAGGTAAATAATGAATAAGTAGTTTCCTAATAATCTTGATATAGAGAATCTCGCATTGGAATTTTTCAGTTTCAAACTTACCTACATTACTGAGCTTGAAGATTTGGTAGTCAAAATTTTGGACAGTAATTCAAGTAACATAGGAAATAATGATATTAGAATTCCAAGAGTAACTGGTATTTCCATCATTTCTATTTAACAAGAGGTACTGAGTGAAGAAAAACCTAGATGTAAATTCGGGGCTTTGGGAGATTAGTCCTGCTTCCAGGCCACTGGGGCATCATTTAGTAAATTGCTTCTCCAGCACTCTCACTGGAGTTGCCAAATTTCTACGAATTTAGGATTAGAGTCAGAAAAGGAGTCCAATCTATTTCAATTATTAGCCAAAATGATGTGTCTGGCTAGGCTCTTGTGAAGAGTGGGTTCGTTTGTGCTGAATGCCACCTATGAAAATTGGCCTTTTTTCACCAGCTGTGTCTGCAAGACCAATTTCCAATGTGTAGAAGTCCACCAACCTTGCTTTTGATTCAAAGATCAATGAGTGGCTGTGACTTTTAAGTAGCAGAGCCTTTCTTGAGCCAGAAATTCGGATATGTCCATGAAGATGATGTGAACTGCATCTGTGTCTGCACGGTGTAAACTGAAGAGTGCTGAAATTCTTTCACCCTTATCTCACTCTCTTTAGACTTTTGGAAGACTCCAGATTCCCACCATTACTCCCTTTTTGGTGATAACCACTTTAGGCTACTGATAAATGTAATTAAATGTTGTTGGAGCAGTAGCACATTTTGGCATTTTCATTAGAGTTGCCGCAATCTGAATTAGTTTACCAAATTAGCTGGCATAAATCAGGGCCCTCAGGAAACGAGGAGGGAACAGTGTCTGAGAAAGGGGAGGTGAGCAGAATAGTTAGAGCAACAGGAGGGAGAGAGAAGGAAAATCATGGAAGAATGGTGTGGGGAGTTAGTGAGGAGGTCATGGGGAAGAAATCGAGCTCCTTCCAAATTTGGTCTAGGATCAATCTTGCCCTGAACAAGTGGCTAGAAAAAAATCCAGCTGAATTATTTTCTTTTTTTAATTACATGGGGATTCTCTTTTTATCTTACCTCAAAGAGTTTTAACTCAAACTTTTCTGTTGATGATAATTAGATTATTTCAAGAAAACAACAAACCGGAAACAAAAAAAAAGATCTTGGATTTTATACTTAGTAAATTTAGAGGTAAATTTTAAAGAATTTATTTTAGTAATTCTTTGCATTTGTAAAATATATCTGAAACTAGTTCTGAGGTTTTAATGGAATGAGTAGTAAAACAAAACATTTGTTATCTGTTTTATTCATACAGAGTTCATTTTATTCATACAGAAATGCAATGTTAAGCTCCTGCATTCGTATTGAAAATAGCATCTTAGAATGAATGGAAAGAAGACCCTAAGCGTTTTATTTAATTTCATCTGAAATCCATATGCTGTTATTTAGAGAGATCAAGTATAAGAACCTGGTGGGTATAAAATGTGCTCCGCATGGTCTTATTTAGAAAGATGCCTCAAATGTGAGTTTTCACAAGTTCCACAAAACACATTTTCACACCAAATTTGATACAGACATGTATTACAAAATCTCCCTATTGCCATTTGAATATAGAATGGGAAAGTTTCCCCTGAGTTTGCAAGAGTGTTTTCAAGTGTAGGTAGGGAAAGTACAAGCTGTATTAACATCTGCCACTGCCACTTGAAACTGCATTGTGGCATTTAAACTTTCAAAGAGCTTATAGTAAAGAATATACCTTTTCTTAATGTAGATCCAGTGGAACTTTACATATACAAAACAGAGCCTTTAATGGGTTCTCTCGTTCATTTCCAAATTAAAAATGACTTTCACCATATGTAGATTGCTGTTATCTCTGGAGGATGAGATTGAGGGAAGCAGGAGGACTGGATGTGTGCAACGTTGATGCATGCATGTGTTCCAGTTGTGTAGTTGTCAAGGGAGCTGTGTCTATGAGGCCAACAGTCACATCATACGCATACTTTAACTTATAGGAGAGTGTGTGGGCACCTGTATAGAATGCAGTGTCTAGTGCTTCTGGGCTTCTTGGTTGATGGTTGGAGGAGAGCCCAGCCTGGCACATGGTTCATACACACACGAGAGAAAGCACACAAAACTGTCTGCACTGACATAGAGATGTTGGCATGGATGCTCAACCACACCCAGGCATCGTCGAAACACATATGCTGTTAAGGCTGAGCAAGAAGGCACTAATTTAAATGTTTGCTTTTTTTTTGGTGAGGAAGATTGACCTTGAGCTAACGTCTGTTACCAATCTTCCTCCTTTTGCTTGAGAAAGATTGTCCTAAGCTAACATCTATGATGATCTTCTTCTACTTCATATGTGGGACACCACCACAGCATGGCTTGATGAGCAGTGTGTAGGTCCACACCTGGAATCCAAACCTGTGAATCCCAGGCAGCAGAAGTAGAGCACATGAACTTAACCACTAGACCACCAGGCCAGACCCTAAATGTTTGCTTTTTATCTTGAGCAAGGGCTAGCTATTTTAAATTCCCACACTGGCACCTTACAGGATAGTGGCAGTCCTGGGTAAATGAGGAGACATTTTCCTCTTTTCTTTATACACTTCTGTATTGCTTGTTTTGTTTTTTAAAAAGTTTTAATTTTCCATTTTTTTATATTTAAAAGGCAAGAAATTTATATAAGTAAAAACAAAATTGATTCCCTAAGAGGTACCATAATGCCATAATACTGCTGCACATTTACAGTATCTTTCTGGAAATCCTGAAATGAGGCTTCTTACTGTGCTGCAATAGAAGTCTGTTGTGTGGAGAAGTGACTCTGTTTGAACAAAGGCACATGAAGTTTGAATTAAACTAGCTTGTGTAGGTAAGCAAGACTCCGATGCGGGGTTCTAAAAGATGCAGACATAACTACAGTGTCTCATTGATACTGGACTGACTTAAGCCATTCAGAGTTGAGTGTATAAGGGGATGCAAAGCATGTGATTGTGTCATGCATGGGCAGGTGCCTGTGAAATCACAAAGCTCTCTAAGGCATACTGGAGGAGAGGTACATCTGTTGCAATGTCTAAGGTTTCTCCAATTACATCTTGGTTAAATAGTTAGTCATTCAGCAAGTATTAATTTAGCGTTCACCGGATATCAGGGGAAGAAGAATGCATTGGCCTTGATCCAGATCTTTTACCCGGGCTTACACTCTGTGTTTCTCAGCCTTGTCAGTAACAGCATTTCCCTCAAGATGGCCAGATGAGCATCTGTCCAGGCAGCCAGCTTCTATCTTCCCCACAGCAGGTCATCTCTAGTTGAGTGCTAGGCCCAAGTCACAGGAATATGAAGAAGAAAAATCGGCATTCAGTGAGGCCTTAAATGGATTCTCACAATATTTTCATGCTGCGATAATTAGGCATTTCAATCTCTTGTGAACCTGTTTGTTTTGGGAATTCAAGTTTCCAAAATTCTTGGGTGGTTTAGGCTAGTCTTTATCGAATATCTTATGTAAACATTTGTAGTTTTAACTACATCATTAAATATGTATATATTATTGTTATAAAAATCACATGTAACAGAAAAAAATGAAAAAAAATCAGATATGCCATTTCTAAGATAAGAGTAGTTAATAATTTAATGTGTATCCTTCCATACTTTCCCCCACGCAAATCTATATGAAATATATTTTCTAAAAATGAAGTAATAAAATACATGGTGATCTGTAACCTGTTTTTATACTTAACAAAATATGATGAATGTCATACTGATAAATATGTCTACATCATATTCTCATCTATACAACGTGACATCTATGTTTGTCTTTTGAGTATCTTTAATGCTTAAATTTCTCTAACACCGAAGTTTACCCTTTAGATTAACAGGCATCAGTTGCACTTAGACTTTGCTGATGTTGGAACGCCAAAATCCTGGTTCATATATTAATACAAAGTGCTACGTTGTACTTGTCAGGCTGTTGCTGAGGCTAAACCCTTCTGTAACCTCTGGGATGAAATGTTCTAAAATTCTACTTTGTGCGCTGGGCAGACCCCATATAATTTTTATATTAAAATGTTTTATGTGTATTTTTTTTAAGTACTGCAACTCAGAGCTGCTTTTTCTTTCTGAATTTCATAAGGTTGGTTTTGTAAGGAACAAGGGGCTGCGTCTTTATCCACGTGGGCATATTCTGCCCCCAGAGTCCCCAGCTTGGTGACCACTCCTCTCACGTGCAGAGCAGTGCCAGCTCCTGAAGCCGTGTGGCTGCATGGGAGAAGCTTGCTTCTGCTGAGACCCGGTATGCAGCCGGTTTGATTGCCCTGGGCTCACAATTTCTTTTTAATCAGTAGCTGGCATAACTCTAAATAGCCATTCTTCTGCTTTTTAATAAGGCACATTTATGTTAAAAGGGAATGCAATTTAACTTTGCAGAAACAGGAACACCAGTCTGTTCCCAAGGCACTCTGTGCTGAAGGATTGAGTAGAAAGAGAGAACGTTTTTTCTTTGATCCTGTGGAGCTGTTCATATTGAGAGAGGAGACATTCACATTATGGAATTTGCCTTTGCTTGTACTAGGATTGCCAAAAACCTTATGTAAATAGGCAGGTTTCCTGAACCCAACCTCTGAATCGTCAGATAAATGACTACTCCATGTCTTACTGCTGTTAGAAAAGCCATCAGTCATTCCAGCTGTGCATCGTGTGGCTCAAAGCCCATCAAATGTCTGGAGGTTCCTGGTTTCAGATGACCTGCAATAATTATTTTTTGACCAGACTGTTTGGTGTCAGATTAATACATATATTCTGTATATTGAGTGTTAACCATATAACTAAGACCACATACCTTTAATATGTTAGGCATTACGCTAGATACTCTGCATATATGATCTGATTTAACCCTACTATCTGCAATGGATTCACATCACACTTAGGAAAATATCTAACCCCATAGCGGAGCCTACAAAGCCCCATTTGATCGGGTCCTTGCCTATCTCAATGGCCTAAATTCTTACTATTCTCCCCTTTGCTCTCTCCAATAATTATCCATTTATTCTAAGTGCTTGCTACGTTTCAGGCAATGCTTTAGTGTTTTGTATCCTCACAATAACCTATGAAGTAAGTACTGTTGTTAGTCCTGTGTTACAGATGAGAATGTTGGCACAGAGAGGTCCCACAGCTGGTAAGTTGTGAGGCTAGGATTCAAACTTAGGTAGATGGCTCCAAAGAATGAATTCTTAATCACAACATTATATAACATTTTGTTACTCCTCAGTAGCGTCATTCAAAGACAATAAAAGTAGAGTGATCTCAAGGGCTTCTCTGTTTGAAGTGGTAGATGCATGTGGAGGCTTAAAGGACACTTTGGCGGCAGCTGGTTGACATAGAAGCGACTGTCCTTTCAGTGACTGAGTGAATGTTGACTTTGGCAAAGGGAGAGAGGACATGGCTTTAATTCTTTCATTCCTGCGTGACCATTCCCCAACTCACGGTCCATTTCTCGCTTGAACATTTAGATGAATGACTGCCTGAACAGCATGTCATGAGATCGGGAGATTTCTCCCCTTACCATTCCCCAAATACCTAGTCTTCAGTAATTATGATCATGGATTCATTATTAATTTATTATTAGAGTGCCCAGTGCTGGATTTATAAAATGGGTAAGCTAAGAAAACATTTAGTGCATTAACAAAGCAGGGCTAGTATAAGAAAATAAGAAAAATAAATAAAATAAATGAAATAATGAGAAATAAAATTTAAAAAATTCTCTTGAAATAAAGTTAATTTCAAATGGAGCATCTAAGGAGCCAACATTGTGGAGAATTCTAAACCTTGCTCGATTCCATACACTTATTTATGGTGTGTGTGCATGTGGGTGTATATACGAGATACTATGACTTTTTAAGTGGTTATGGTTTCCAAAGCCTTAATCCCGCTGTCCCCTGTAGGACTGCACCTCAATTAGAGAAGTTCAGGGAAGGGAAAAGGTGAGACAGAATCACTGGTAAAGAAGTGGCTCTTGAAAGTGGTGGTCATGTCCCTCATGAAATAGGATTTTGTCAGCAGATTTATCTGTTTCAAGATGCCACAAAGGAAGGCAGTGTTTGATATTATATGAAACCCTCCAAAATAGGAAACGATTATGGGAATACATATAACTTGCTGCACCATATTTCTCAAATTTTCTGCTTTTGTTAACATCAAACTTGGATTAAATAATATAATAGTAGTGTCAACATTTAAATGAGTTTAAGACAGTGATTGGAACAAATATGTTAAGTTAAAGACATCTAGAAGATCTTTTCATGAGAGAAAAGCATTTATTAAATTTACCAAGAAAATCTATTTTACGTAGAGTGTAATGTGACAATAGAATTCATCTACCTTTATTGGTAATGAGCTAGACTCAGAACTTTTGCTGAAAGTTTAGGGTAACGTAGTTTGGGAAGCTGAATAAACCAATATCCTTCTTTCAGTGGCCCATCTGAAAATCTCTCTGCTAGGTTCCCACTGACTAGGGCTTTCTGGAGAACTTGCATGTTAAAAAATTTCACTAGTTTTGGTTAAATATTAATACATACTCATTTTAAAGAACTTACAAAGTAGAGGAAAATATCTAGGACTTCAGAAAATCCTCCAACCAGATAAATCCTGTTCTCTGCTAAATATATTTGTACACATACTATTATTTTATTTTACAAAATTGGGATCACAGTATATGTCCCATTTATTTATTTATTTATTTTTTGACCATCTTTCCATGTCTCTAAATATTCTTCTCTATATCATTTTAATGGCTGCAGAGTATGTCGTTGTGTGTGTTTCATATTTATTTAAGGTAGCATTTATTGTTGGATATTTAGTTGTTTTCCAAAACTTTACTATTATAAACATGCTTAAATAAACATTCCTACAGAAAATCTTTATACATCTCTATGGTTATTTCCTAGGAATGAATTTGCTGGATCCAAAGTTACACACACTTTTAAGGCTTTTGATCTCAACCGCTAAATTGCCAGCCATAACACTTGGTCATATTCTCTGATCATCAGGTACAATTCTTTTCTTTTTTCTGTCATTATAGAACAGAATTTGGGAGAAAATAACACAAAATGTAGGCCAGAATGGAAGTTAAAGGGAGTAGAAAGAAATCAGTCTTATTAATGGCATTGGCTTGCTGAGTACGAGCTGTAATAATAAAACCTGTTACTATTCCTCAAGTACTCACTATGTACAAGCACAACGCTAAGTGCTTCACATACATTATCCCATGACATCCTCATATCAACCCTATGAGACCTAATTATTCCTTTTGTACAGATGAGATATTGAGGCACAGATAGGCTAACTGACTTACCAAATGTCACATGACATTGCTTAGCTAGGATTTGAACTCAGTTATGTTTGGTTAGAAAGTATATGCTCTTAACCAATATACACATTATTCTCTTGGCTATTGTAGAGGGACTTGGGCAAAGTAGACAGCTTATAGTACTGGATGCCAATTAGACCTGTGAGTATAAGAGGGGGCAAGTAAGACTCTGGGATACTTGGGCTGCCAACAACATGGTTTTGCCTAGGGCAATGTAAATTAGAGCCCATCTTCAAAAACTGAATTTGTAATACATCAATTGTATTGCTTACATTGTACCTACACAGATTGTGTAAGCTTTCAAGTCAATAAGTAAATAACAGACTATGTGCTGATGCTGAGTTTACATCTCAATGCAAATGGAATATTTTGGAGGCCAAGAAGAGATACTTAAGCTTGTATCTATGTTCTGCAAGTCTTCTCCTAGGTGATGATTAGAATGTGTCATTTAATGAAAGGAGTATTGGTTCCAGCTAGTTTGATAGTTGGGGATTATTGGCAATGGAAATGAATTCTTATCATAGTTGTTCTCATTATTGAGGTTGCAGATAACTATTTCATGTAACTTGCTAATAAGTATGTGAGTCTTGGAATTCCACTATGGTTTTCCTAACTTGGAATTAAATGAATGTTCTTTTTTCTCCTCTGTCTTTTCCCACTTCTCTATCCCTACTCCCACCTCTGTCCTTGAATTAAATGTTACATTCTTTGAAGAAGGGCTTATGCTGCTTAGCCTGAATGACAAAATATTGAGTTTGAATATAGTAAAATATGTATCCAGCTGTAAGCACACAACTTTATGAAAATCATTTAGATTAAGTGGAAACTTGGTGTGTAACAAATATTTTACCCAAAGAGCTCATCATTCCTTATCTGCTGCTACTTGATATGCTTTAAAAATATAAACCAGACACAGAAAATGAAAAATTGCATGTCTTAAATTGTTTTTGGATGCACCACCCCCAGAAGATAATTTGTGTTCATTTAGTTTTAAACTTGTTAAATTGTAGCTTGAAGTGTACTATTAGTTTTGAGCATCTGCCAGTCATTAAGAGATTTAGTGGCCAATGTTTCACAAGTCTTTGAAACCTGCCTTTGAGTTCACTAATCATTTGATATCATTTGATGGTAGCAGCCTTAGAAAGAAAAATATTTGTAAATATGAAAGAGTTTAATATGCACAGTTGATTTCAGTGACTAAAGTTGTATGTGAACAAAACACGCTCTAAGACAAATTGGTCCCTCCATATGATCGTTGTCCTCTGGTGTTTTCATAAAGGACAAATATGCTGATTTCAATTGATTCTTCAAAAATGGATTGAATATATATTGTATGCAGTTGAAAGATCATCTGCCATGTGACTGCCTTAACAGTCCCACCCTAATTTTTCTCTCTTACAGTGACTATGGGTCTATGTTTTCCTATATGGAATGTCACCTTTTTCAGAATTAGCAGAATCTATTTACCTAAGCAGAGAGACCTCACAGTGTGCCTAAGGGCTCCCGGGTTCCATGGCAATAGGAGGTAAGCATGTTAGCTCGAGACCAGCAGCTACTCAGCCCAGGTGCCCATAAATGCTTGGGAATTTTTCTGGGCTCAGCCTTATGGACTGGCTCTTAAGACAGTAAAATTTATAAGAATAAAGTCTTTGTTTCTCTTGTTCTCCTCATAATCTTTATACTTACTACTGTGCCTGCCACTCAATATATATTTGTGGATCAATGAATTGCAATTTATATAAACTTATATAATTACAATGTTATCAATTTGAGTCTTCTAATTAATTACACATGCCCTGGTAGCATACCTAGTAGGCAGTCCAATTATCTTCATTTTAATGCCTTCCCCTGAACTTCTGATTTGTTTAAGAACTTGAGGAGCATATTTAATCGGGAGTGGGTGGGTAAAATATTGCTTTTAAAAACGAGTATGGTGAGAACAAGAGCAACTCCAGTGATTGCTTTCTGCCAACACACAATGTGTAGAGAATGGTCCCCTGGAGTTCTGGGAACAATGGCCTCCCTCTGCTGCTGGTGGTGCCTCAGTCAGGCACCAGGATTACAGCTCCTTTTATTCCTATTCCTAACTTCAGCTACTGTCCCTTAAGTAGAACCAATACACGAGGGTGTCGAGGTCTATACGAACTCCATCACCAGCCACACAAATAAGCCACTATGTTGCCCGAGGAGCCCAAGTTTTCAGACCCAACTCCTAACTTCCTCTGAGTAGGTTTTGCTTTTTGCGTGTTTGGGGGCTTCTTCCGCCAGAGAACTCCTATCAACTCACTCTGGCCCACCTCCTGGTCTCCTTCCCTTCAGTCACCGAGGTCAGTCGCTCCTCTCCCTGAATGCTTTGGGCTCCTTCTGCATGTTGACTGACTGCCCTCTCTCTGTCTATCTTGCATACAATCTCCTTCTTCATAAAGGAAAGCTCCAAGAGACTCGCTTTTGGCAGAGTGAAAAATCTGATAATTTTTAAGTGTCTATTATTAAGTCTATTTAATCTCTCCTTTTATAGCCGCCCTGTTATAGAATAAATAGGATATTTAAACAGGATCTTGTGGGAAAGTGTGTCTGTTCGTAAATTGTACTAAGCACATAACTGTACGAAAAAGTTAAGAATAAAATAGTGCACATGCATTATAAAGAGACACATATTTGGGAAGTGCTCCATTTTTTCACCAAGTCTCACCCTTTCTTTAAGATCTGTATCCAGGCACCTCCTCTGTGTCTTTTCTTCCTTATTAGCATCATCTTCTCTCGGTTATCATTTTCTCCTTTACCCTCAAGTACTCTTCAGTTGGTCCTGAGCATGAGCAATCTCCTATTTATAGCTGTCTTCTTTTGTGCGTTTCCAATGTCTGCAACTGGATCTTAAGAACCCAAGGGCAGGAGCTTCCTCTTGCTCCTTTTCTACTACTGTTCTTGTTACTATTTCCCACACCCAGGAATTATTGAATATGTGTTTGTTAAGAGTGACTTTGGTGGCCCTGTTCATGCATGTAGGCTGGATGAGAGCTTTCATGAGCCATAAGGTGCTGCAAAGCCTGCAGAAAGATTCATAGAGAGCTTCCCCAGGATTGATAGGGCTTGAAAACACCTTTGCACTGACCCAGAAACCTCTCTTCTTTTCAAGGATGCAGAGAAGAACCTTCAGTCTTGTTCATTCTGTATTCTGAATAGTACTCACCCATAGCTGAAATTTAGTAAGTGGGTAATTGAAAATGGTCATTCTCAACGTATGGTCAGTTGATCAAGAGCATCAGCACCACCTGGGATCTTGTGAAAAAGGAAACTCTTGAGCCCTACCCTAGACCTTTTGAATCAGCCTCTGAGTTCCAGCAAGATCCCAGCTGTTTCCCATGCACTCTCAAGTTGGAGAAGCAGTGAGCTAAACATCCTACACACAACCTTTTATGACTTTGGCCACTTATACATAGTTACTGGCCCTCCTTTGTGCCTGATATTTGGAGACTGATATGTAAGTTTTCTGTCTTCAAGAGAAGTGCTTTCTGCATGTCTTTTAAACACAGCATGTTCCTTTTTATAAGGATTCATCAGGATAAAAGGAGAAAAATGAAATGCAATATAGCTTAATAATATGAAATATGAAAGAAAATTATTGCTGCTTGTACTGTGTTTCATTCTAGAATTCAATATGTAACTCAAAAGGTCAAAGAATATATCTAATACATTCCCTAATGTTCTGAGGAATGATAATGAAACTGTCCAGAACCAATTTGAATACTATTTGCTGCCATTTAATCAAAGGAACTTAGATAAGGTAACACTTTGTGTAATGGGTAGGCAAAACACTTCATATTAAAAATTCATTCTCTGCTCAAATTAACTAAATGTCTTCATTCATGCTTTTTAGCATCAATTTAACTTTTTTATTTCTATAATGATTTCCTTCAGGAAGGTGAGGCTAGGGTTTCTCATTAACTTAAGGGGAACTGATTTTGAAGTTGTTACCCAAAGAATCTTCCACATGGCATGGCTCACAAAGGGGTAATATTGTTTAATCCCGTTCAGAAAAATTATGCCTAAAACATGATGATGCGTTACAGTGTAAGATTTAAAATAGGAATTTGAACTTATAATTACTATAATAAAGTTAATCATGAAATAGTGTCATCCTCCCAATTTAAACTTCTTCCTATAGTACAAGCTAAGCCTATGAGGTCTGCCCTCTGGAAGATTGTACCTGAGCACAAAATTTTTCTGGATATATAAACCAAAGGACTATGTCTCTTAAAATACTGCTACTTCCTCTCCATGAACAAAACACCACCTTTATAGTGAATTAATTTTCTAGAGTCAGAAAATGTAGATCAAAAAGGATGTTTTGAAAGTAGACGCTGTTTGTAAAGGATTCTACTTTATTTTCAGTAAAGAAAGGTGAAAATCAATTTCTAAAACAACAGTTTGGTTGTGAAGTGATATAAACATCTCATCATGACATTTGGATAAATTCTCACTCTCAGTGCTCTCAGTGGCCAGATAATTTCAGAGCTATTGATGTATCATTATCTGGTTTCTCAATGAGGTGGTATTATGAATATGAATTTTGTGTGGTTGCTTAATTAATGGTTTGGGGAATTTTTGTTGTAGTGAATCCTAACACTGAAATAATCAGTTTCTTTAAAAAATTCATTTATTCACTCATTAATGTGTTCACACTATGTACCAGTCACTGCTGTAACTAGAAACTATTGGGTAAAATTGTGATACCCACCTTTTTTAAGGACTTTGTGACACAAAACCTCAAATTGGTCTCTAGAAATGTTGTCTCAAGAAACTCCCATATGATCAGATTATGAGAGACCCTAACTCTTGGCATTGTCACCAGCATGAGTATGAAAGATAAAAACATCCTTACTCATTATCGCTTATATTGTTATTACATATTTTTATATTGTTCTCACTATTCATATTTATTCTTTCGTGTAGTATTTATTCTTTTCCTTTGCCATTTTTTGGAGTAATATTTATATAATAATAATTTTTTGTTTGTTATAATTGTTTTCCCCAATTTTTAGTTGTTTTTTACCATTTATCTATATTTTTATTATAATTGTAATAATCAAATTTTAAACATTTGCATGTTATAATATATATGTACATATTTGATAAACATAAATTAATTTATTCAGCCAATATTTTTGTTCCCTGTTTTCTCATCCTGTAATAAAGAGAGAATTCTCCAGGCCAAGTATTCGACCCCAGATAGAACCTGAATGCTCTTTATTTGGTCAAATCTCTTTTTTCCATCTTTAACTGAAAGGGAGGCAAACATACCCAGCTCCAGTTCCCAATTACTAAATGGCGTTGTTTTCACTGTGACTCTCCTGAATTGAGGGGACACCTTCTCTTACCCTTCTCTTGCCCTCTGAACCCATGGATTGTGTACAGACCAGCTGTCTTGGCCTCTGCCTGCACATACGGAGTATTGTTTGGAAGATCCTCCTGGATGGAGTGAACGCAGCATTCTGTCTTTCTTACCTGTACATCCTTAATGTTGCATGTGAGGATTTCAGTCTCTGACTATATGTGTAAAGGAGAGAAGGAGAAGTCTGATTTTTTTACCATGTTAAAAAAAGTGTCTATGGTGTTGATGTCTATTTGCCATTTTCTATTTGTTTTGCTGAGAAAGATTCTCCCTGAGCTAATGTCTGTTGCCAATCTTCTTTTTGCTTGTGGAGGATTTGCCCTGAGCTAACATCTGTTGCCAGTCTTCTTCTGTTTTGTACATGGGTCACTGCCACAGTGTGGCCACTGATAGGTTGTGTAGGTCTACTCCAGGGAACTGAACCTGGGCCGCTGAAGCAGAGCCCACCAAACTTAACTACTAGAGCACAGGGCTGGCCCTGACATTTGCCCTTTTTATGCTTTATCAGATCCTAGTTTTCTAAGACAATTGGGCAGAATTAAAATGTCCTATACTTTCCTTAAGGCTAGCAGATATTAAGCAAATAATTCAACAAATAACGTTCAGGGTGATAGTGATATGTTTTGTGAAGAAGAAAAATAGGATATTATGAGTGTTGAATAGTGGGATTTGATTCTGAGTTTTAACTCTTGTGATTGCTTAGCATATTGGCCTTTGGACTCTAAAGTTATACAATATGCTTTTATGAACATCTAGGAAGTGTCAACATCCTTATTTAGTGTATTTATCACAATGATTTTGATATATGGAAATATTGTTGGAATTGAGATTTAAAAGTTTGATTACAATTAATTATCCTTCTTTCATCATCATCTGTGCAAAGTATTATATTCCCAAAATATCTTCAAATAATTTGTTTTAATGAAACCAGTACTAAAAAAGGAAAGTAATGAGGGCCTACTGAACGATATGCTGAAAAGAGAATGTAGAGCTTTAAAAATGTTGACATGACACAGCTCATATGAATAAATAACTTCAATAATATGGGAAGCAGGTTATATGGAAATTTTAATTGGTATTTAAGGTAGCTAGAATTGCAATAATATTTTAATCATCATGTTCACTTTGATCACATGTAATTCACAGATTTTTGCTATTCCATTCATTTATATATTAGTATTTTAAATATCAAATACTTGTGATGAGTTGCTTTTCCCATTTTATGTTTTTAGGTGCTGGTGTTGAGTCTATTTATTTCCTGTCCCTATACACGACCAATTTTAAGCCTGTGCGGTGGTCATCATTTTGGAGGACATATTGCCCTATTAATTGGACATGAGTATAATATTGCAATACTGTTCGTTCTACCATAAGGATATTGTTTTCACTGGCTCTTAGTGCTATGCTTCAACAAAAATAGTAGTAAATCAGTAAATGCTATAAATGAGTGACCAAACATTTTTCATGTAGTCCTCTTCCAATTTGAAAGATATACCAATAAATATAGGCTAAAGTAAATGCAACAGATATTTAATGTTTCGATTATAGGAAAAAATTGATGCCACACTTTAGAAGTGTTATTTGTTAAATTGATTCAAATTTAGAGTAGATGCGAAAGTAGTCATATGGATTCAAAACTAGTTCCAAAACCATAAATAAAGAATAAGAATAAAGTGGCAATGAAGCAAAACTGTAGGAGGTGTTTGGAGGGGGTGAAACAGAAGATGGTGTTAGTGCTGATCATTTTTAGCATTTATCGTTTATTAATGATTCAAAAAGAATCTGTGAATAGCACACTGGGGCACTTTAGAGCCTGTGCTAAATGGGGAGGTGTTGCGAGCAACAGAAACTAAATGATATAAATGACCTAACAAAAACATCATAAATATGACGAACTTCATTATCATTACAAGGATGTATATGTTAAACAATAAAAAATTATTTATATAAACAAAATGCTGAAAATGATCAGTGAATTGTTAGGAGACAGATGGTGTTTAACATTTCTAAGATTAGGGCTCAGTGTTTTTTTATGGTGGCTTAACCCTGCACTCCTCTTTGTCTTCCTTGCCATCTAGGTAGCATGGATGCTCATCTCAAAGCATTCCTTTATTCTTTGTCTGACTATATATTTCTTCACAACCAGCTAATCACAAAGGAAAGAGAATTAACATGCTAAAAATATTTGTCTTTAGGCATCTATAGCACAATCTTTACAGGTACAAACACTGGAGTCAGACTGTATGTTTGATTTTTGGCCCCACTACTAGCTATGCAATCTTGGCTAGGTTAATTAATCTCTCTGTGCCTCAGTTGCCTTATATTTACAATGAGATACTCGTAATGTCTATTGTGAAAATATGTGAAGTGCCTGACACAGAAATACTAGACATATTTGCTACGAATACTGCTACTATTAATTTAATCATTACTGTGTATGCCTTATATAGAGAGATTGAGCAAACAAATTTGTGTAAAGCTCATGTCTAAAGAGGATGACGTGACAGATCCTAACTTTTCAGGCTTTAAAACTCCCTTTAGTAAGACGTTCTCCTGGGTTCAAAGCCTCTTCAGTGATGTTTTAAATTCTATGCACGTAGGTACCCTCTGGTTGAATTAAAATTCTTTTTAGAATTGTGGTATTTGAAACATCTAGTTCTCTTTCTCAATTAGATAAAAACTATTATCTAAGTGGATATTGGGTCATGCTATCCGGATAAGTGTCAGAGAGTTTATATCAAACCTAGACCTGGCAGAACATAATTTAAAGTGCCATCAAGCAGGCAGGCAGATGCCCTGACACCATGGGTATTACAGTGGGAGGAGAGGCAGTGTTCTTTCCTGATGAGCATTAGAAGGGCAAAAAACTGAATGACTTGCTCTATTGAGTTATCACTGACCATAACGTAGCTAAGTGGAACTGTAGAGTAAAATCACAGCTAAATAATATAGAATGTCTATATACCTTTATCTGGTATAGATGCAACCTGTCAGATAACAGCAAGAGAAAAACAATAAAGATGAATCAAATCTAATAGCACTGCTTTAGATATCGTGTTCATTTTGTTATCTTAAATAAAACTGAAAGCTTCCATGAAGTGACTAAAACAATGCCAGTGGAAGGAAAGGTAATATTTCTTTTCTTTGCCATACTAATGAGAAAAGCTCCATTCATTTAGCCATCCAGGACCCAAAAGATACAGATAAACTAGTCCAGAGATGTGCAACTAAAGCTGATTAAAGAAATAGATGATGGATCTATACAGAGAACTTCGTAAGGGATGGGGAATGAGGAACATGAAAACAGGCTGGGCTGTCTACCTAACACTGATACTGTAGCAGAAGTCATTTCACCGAGGGTTGATGGCAATACCAGAAATAAAACAAATGTGGCCTGATTATCAAGAACAGTTTCCTGACTGTAAGAAGTATTTGGCGCTGGGAATTTCTTAAAGAAATTGGGACAGCTCTGGGATATGAGCCAATTAAAAGTAGAGAAAACCTCCCTCTCCGCCCAATGTGAACGCAAATAAAGCAATAACTGTAATTGAGGTCCCACTCTCTCTCTATTTCTCTGTCTGTGGGGAATGGAGGCATGGTAACAAACATTTACCACAAAATTGGAAAAGTGGGTGATCTTTCCATGTTTTTCATTTATATTAATTGTAATTTAGCAAAAAAGAGGTTAAAAGATATAACAGGAGATTAAGTGCCTGGCCCAATCTGATGTGGCAGAAATTTGGGTTTTATTCATTGTTTCTTTATTTTATTCTGCAGATATTACCTTACCCCTCAAAAAATTTGAGAGGAGTTGATGTTGATGTAGGTTCTATAAAATCATAGAAATCAAGATAAAAAATTAAAATGTTCCATATTTCATTCCAACATACTTTTCCTCAAAAATGCTTTCAGAATGGTATTCTCCTGTGCAAAAAAATTGTTGCTTTCTTTTTTTGTAATATAATTCCTCAATTTTATTTGGGATAATCAGCAAAAAGTAGATTTTTCAGCCTCCTTCAGTGTTGGGTATAGCCATATAGTTATATTCTGGATTTCCCTCTATCCTCTTCCTGCTTGTTGGAATGAGGTCAAGATGGTGAGGGCAGGAAGCAACCTTCTTGCACTCTGAGTTGGAAACCATATTTCGAAGATGATAGACAAGAAAGAGGAATCTGGTCCCTTGGCGGATTTGTGGAGGAGAATTGTCACACCACCCTGTATCAGAAAGAAAAATAAACTTTTATCATTTTAGCTTGGCATCTCATTTACATTAACCAAAATGACATCATAACAAATATATCTCTCTAACTCCAATCAGGTCAGTTCTCTCCACTGTACAATGGGGATTATAATACTACTTATGTAGGGCTGCTGTTAGCTAGTCCTGGTGGTCTAGTGGTTAAGACTTGGTGCTCTCGTAGCTGCAGATTGGGTTTGTTTTCTGGTCAGGGACCCACACCACCTGTCTGTTGGTTGTGATACTGTGGCAGCTGCATGTTGCTGAGATGCTGAAAGCTGTACCACCAGTATTTCAAATACCAGTAGGGTCACTCATGGTGGACAGGTTTCAGTGGAGCTTCCAGACTAAGACAGACTAGGAAGAAGGAACTGGCCACCCATTTATGAAAAAATTGGCCATAAAAACCCTATGAATAACAGGGGAGCATTGTTTGATACAGCACTGGAAGTGAGAAGATGGCACAAAAAGACCCAACAAGGTTCTACTCTGATGTACAGGGGTTGCTAGGAGTCAGAATCCACTTGAGGACACTAACAACAACAAGGGTTGTTGTTAAGATTAGATGAAATAATCCCTTTAAAATACTCAATCTTTTGTTTAACACATATTATTCACTCAAGATATGCTGCTATGTGTTTGACTTTTTTTGATAATGGACGTTTTTGTGCCAACATCCTTAATATTGCACTCTCTTGACTTTCTATACAGTTACTCTACTAACTCAGCTCTGATTCAGTCCAACGGTCTGCATTCATGGCACTCACAATGTGGAAGAAATCACATAATTATGGAGACTGGGCAACCAGAACTCCATGGTCCCCAGCCTTAAGTGAGTTTTCTGGGCAGTTGTGTTACATGTCAATGTCTTCACAGGTTCCTGGGTCTCCTTTCCATTTCACTCAGGAGTACTCCAAGGTATGCCCACCCTGCTCAAGCCACTTACAACAATGCTCCATCCCCCAGCAGTGCGCATTGAATACGATAATGACAAATCATTGACAAATGGTGTCATGATAAATGACTCGTGATAAAAGTCATGACACAGTCCTCAATTTCCCAGTCTTATTCTCAAACCTCGGTAAATACGTGCTCACTTGAACCTTTTTTCTTCTAGTTTCAGAGGAAGAAGTAACTCCTTTTTTGAACTCTTGATCACTCTCTGTTTCCTTCAGAACTTGACTTCTTTTTTGATTCCATCACTATCCTAGATTTTCAAATTTTTTCTCTTATATGCACCTTTCACATATGTGGAAAAGCATATGCTCAAGTCTTTCTCCACTTGTGAAAGTCCTTGTCTCTTCTTTTATCTCCTTTCCTTTACCTATCACCTTATCTTTCTTCTCTATAGAATCAAGCTGTCTCTACAAGACAGTCTGCAATTCACTCTTTAATCTCCTGCTATCTGGTTTTTGCTTTCACCTCTCTAATGACACGCTTCTAGAAAAAGTCACGAATGGTATGCAAATTGACAAATATAAAGATTCTTTTAAGACCTCTATCCAGCATACAATTGAAAATTCCCTTCTTGAAAATGTTTCTTCTTTTGACACCCAAAGCACCAATTGCTTCTGTTTTTTGCTCTAACTTCTTTCCATTTATCTTGGAGTTTTTTACCTCCTCCCTTTCTGTGTACATTTTAAATAATGAAATTCTCTTGGTTGCTGTCCTTAGCTGCCTTTCTCTTCACTGCTCACTTGCTTCTCTTCTACTGCCATATGTTGTTTTTTATTGATATTCAAGACAATTTCTTTAAACGTCATTTTTATCTTCATGCCTACTTTGGAAAATATGACAGATTTACTCACTGAACACCAGTCTAATCCTCTATTTAAGAGGCTTTAGATGGAGACTGGAAAGCTAAACTATTTCCCAAACATCCTTGCAACCCTTGGTATTTGCTCTAGCTTCTGTGAAGCCAGTGCACCACGTGAGAGTTGCGAGGTAGATGTGAGGCAGAGTTTGCATGGATCTTCCGTCAAAGTTGCTGTGCCTTTGATTTTTCTAGCAGACGCCCTGATACTGGTCCCTAACTTCATGCATGTCCAGAGGCAGGGCAAAAGCCATCTATTTTAAAAGGATGAAATTCATCAGATTTGGCATGGTTCTGATTCTGGTAGATGTGCTAGCAGCTTTCTGATTCTATTGCTTCCTGATCTTAGAAGATGTAGCAACTCCATTGGTAGGCCAGGATTTTGGTGTCACTGAGGGTGTTTTTCCTGGAAGATTAGGCTATCGGCTCTTCACATCTACACTAATTCTGTTTGTGCTCCATAACACTTAATAATCTCTGATTATTCTGGCTAACACAGATTTTGTGGTCTGAAACTAAGAACTTTGACTAGTTTAACTCCCAAAGCCATGTCTGCAGCTCAGTTTTCTCCTTTAAACTTCATACATCTTAAGTATTACTGACTACTAGAAACTCACCTTGGTAGACCAGCAAGATGGCAAACTCAACAGGCTCAAAACTAAACACATTGTCTTTCCCCCACAAACCTATGCCTGTTTCTGAACTCTCAAATTTCGTTAATGACACTGTTGTCTACATGGTAACCCAAGGTACAAACCTAAGGGACATATCTGTCTTAATTCCTACCTCCAACTTATCACTGTCTGGCAGAGTCTATCTTATTAGTAACTCTCATATCCAACTCTCTACCCCTGTTTATTGTTGCTTTAATTCAAGCTTTTATCTATTTTGTTCTGGATGTTTACTATAATTTTCCAAGTTCCTTTTCCTGTATTCTTTTCTTCTTTTTTTTGAAGATTGGCATCTGAGCTAGCATCTGTTTCTAATCTTCTTCTTTTTTTCTTCTTCTTCTTCTCCCCAGAGCTCCCCAGTACATAGTTGTATATTCTAGTTGCAGGTTCTTCGGGTTGTGCTATGTGGGACACTGCCTCAGCATGGCCTGATGAGTGGTGCCATGTCCACACCTCAGATCCGAACTGGCAAAACCCTGGGCTGCTGAAGTGGAGCACGCGAACTTAACCACTCAGCCAAGGGACCGGCCCCTCCTCCATTCTTGATCTACTCCAATCTAACCAGCTCAATTTGGACAAGTCCAAAGACACATATTTGAACATGTTACTCTATTGCTTTAATGCTTTCTCACTGTCTACAAAATAGAGTATAAACTCTCTAGTATGGTATATAATGCCGTCCTTGAGCTGGTCCATGACAGTCTCTCCAGTTTAATCCCTGTCTATACCTCATATTTCAAAGCCAATCTATTCTGAATTGCCCACAGCTCCCCTAACACACCAGGCTCATCACGCCTCTGGCTTTTGTTCCTTTGTGTTTTCTCTCTCCATTACTCTGTCTGAGGTGGGAAGTGAAACTTTTGCCAATAATTGCCAAATCAACCTCTTTTTAAAGATAGGCATAGAGTTGGCAGTCTTTTTAACTTTTGGATGAAAAAAAATTATCCTTGCCAAAGATAGATTTAAGAATTGTACTGTTTATTTTAGAGATTCAGAAAGTTTAAATAAATTTCTCAAGGTTGCCCAACATGGGATAGCCGGCCTAGGGCTTAAATTCAGTGTAAACGCAGTGCTCCTTTTTTCACCATCACTGGAATGCAAGCCCTCTCAAGATTAAGGCATGGGGGAGGGAACTGGAAAATAAATGAGAGGAAGGTAGGGGTCTGGGATCCCACTGGTGTAACTACTTCCATATTTCTCATATAGTTGCTTCCCTAAGAGCTCTCCAAATAACAAGTTGAATAGTTTCTACCATTCAGCTTTGGGGGTACTATAGGCTTTTGAAAAATCTTAATGGTTACTTCTTTAAAAATATTCAAATAGGCTCTCTTATTTACTACAAACTGGAAAATTGTAGCTATTTCCCATTTGAAAAGAAAGAATAGCTCTCTAAAGTATGTTTTATCTTTATTTTATAATACCAGATGACATTTTAAGTCAAGGATGGATATATGGATGATTAGTATCATATTTTCTTTTGCAGAGATGGAGAAATTGAGGAAGAAGGGAAAGATTTGGTCAAGGTTACAGAAGTGTGGTGGACAATAAAATTACTTTTCTTCTTGAACACTTGCTCTTTGCCTTGATTTTTTTAAAAGTGAAATCAACAGCTTCACATCAGCTACTGATCAGGTACCAGATGGCAAAAACTTTCAGTCGCTACCACCTAGGGCTATATTCAAACCAATGAAAGGCCTGTATCTCATTATCGGTCCCCTGAGCTCTTCATTCTCCCACATGGAACTGTCCTTTTCAAGTAGAAAAGTGACATTATTTTAAAAACTGCCCTTGTTTCAGATAACCAAAAAATTCTGATAATTTAAACAGGTTTGTCCTTTTAGTTTTTTGATTTTGTATGACATTATTAAACTTGCATTGAATACCACTGCAACAGGAATTTACAAAATCAAACCAAATCACACGAAACCATATGATAACACCCTAGAATCTTGCTTCATGTCAAGAATTATAGGTGATTGAATAAGATTGCCAGGTCTGAAAATAAAAACACAGAACACCCAGTTAAATTTGAATTTCAAATAAATAAACATTGGTTTTTTAGTACACACGTGGCCAAATATTGAATGAAACATACTTACACCAAAAAGTTTGTCTTTGTTTATCTGAAACTTGCTTAACTAGACGTCCTGTATTTCATCTAGCAATCTCATGAATAAAGAATGGACAGTTCAAATTGTTTTGTATAACTGAAAACACAAAGACATGTAAGTTGTTCATAAAAGTGTGTTATGATGTCCACTAAAGCCACTTTCTGCTCTGTGGGAGACAATCAGGTCTTGAAACCATACAATAATACTGAAAGTCTGTTAAGAATAAAAGGGAGAAAAGTGACTACTCTTTTGGCTTGAGAATGGAATCATATTATATTTAGGTAGCATGAAAAAGAATGCAGCAAAATAAAAGGTATTGTGGATTTTTTAGTCCCTCTTATAGAAATGGAACGCAAGAAATTGTTCAGCCATGGTTTTCCATTTTTTTCAAACAAGAAAAACATGCTGTTCCTAGTTGCAAAACTACAGAGCAAGTTTGAGGTTCAGCAGCATAGTTCACTGAATAACGAACTCAGAATTGTTGCATGTATTGCTCTGTTATTCTCTCTGTCAGGTAAGTCTGTGAAGGCAGAAGTGGAGCTCTTGCCACGAGTATGATTCAGTCATGTCTATAATTAAAAGTTGGCACACAGATAAAAAGGAAAACACAGAAACATTTGCCTAGGTACAGATTTCATATTTAATTTTTTTCTTTTATCTTGCTTCAAGAGCAATGAAAGAAATGTGAGATCTAATATTCGACCTTTCTAATATGTATGCATGTGAACTCAAATCACACAGCCATAGTAACAAAAGACATTAATAGTAAATATAAAGAGTACATTAGAATCCCTTTTGGGTGTAAGTTCTTATCTTGATCCATAGAGATTTACATACCTAACATTCTTTAACACTGATGAATATAAATCTCAGGCACTGAGGAAAGAGCGTAAATCCTTGTAATTCAAGATGTAAGTATTCCTCCCTCTAAGGGTTAGCATTATGAAAACCAACAAAAGCAATGAAATGAAAAGTTCAGGGAGCTGACATTATGCTCTTAACCCAAGATAATGTAATATAGATAGTAAAAAGTTTTTGAATTGTAAGCTATGCATTCTGATAATAATTATAATGTGAGTAGTGACCTCCTGCTATAACCACAGTCGGTATTTTAACACAGCTGTTATTTGAAAACTGAAGCTACTTTATTATACTTTTTTTTGAAATATTAACGTGAATAAATCTATCCTGAGTATGCCACCAGCCATTTTATCTTCTGAAAATTCGTGACATTTGAATACCTTCAGTGAACAGTATTTTTTCCCAAATAACATAAACACTTGGTGACGAGAAATGTCCTCATAACACAAAAATACAATAAAGAGGAAAAAGATATTTTTCAGTGCATTACGTGAAAAAGGTTTATTTTATGAACATCTATCTATCTTTATTGATTTCCGAATTCATGTTTTAAGCAAATTGGTAGTGTGTCTCTTTTTATGATTAAACAAATTAGAATTATGTCTGTAAATTCAGGCTAATCTAAAATAGTCACATTGAAAAGAAATTATTTTGTACCCAGAAAGTTGTATTCTTTTGGAATACAGTGACCTTTTGGTGCGGAGGCCAGCGGGCGCTGAGGAGTCCTTGCTTTGTGTCACCGAGCTGAAGATGAACCAAAGCTGTATCCTCAGGGACATGTGGGAGACACCGAAAACTACAGTGGCAGGAGTTTCATGCACACTTCAAAATCATGAAAAACAGTTATTGGGAAAATGTCATCTACTCACAGTTCACTCTACATGCTGCTTCTAATCTTATTTGTACAAGTACAGGCAAGAATCTACTAACAACAGAGATCGTCTCTTTCCCTTTTTTACAATTTAGTATTGATTGCTGTGCAGGAAGGTTGACATGAAGCCCAGAATGGGTTTAATTACAAGTATACACAAAAAAGTAATTGGCAGAATAAGTAAGGAGTTAGTTAGCAGTTTTCTCTTTTACAGAATCACAATATTCAACTTGAGCAGCAGCAATAATCAACAAAGAAGAAATAAAAAAATATATGTACATATTGGAGTCTCCAGTCCAATATAAAATTCATTTACCCTTTTTTCCATTAGTCAATTCCCATAAAAGCATTTCAAGGCCATCTCTATTATCTTGGTACATAAGTTACCAATGACTTAATAAATGCCAAACTGGAAAGTTCAAGTAGGATGAGACAATGAAGAGGAGAGTGGGTAGCATGAGAAGGCTGCCTCCCCAAATTTATCCAAGTGTGACGTGATATGAAACATATTATAATTTTAGATGTCAACGTTTTCGCATTTTTGGCAGCCTTCAAATAGGCCTGAAAATTTAGCTTAGTGATATCTTCTCTACTGATGGTTTTTATGTTGCAAACAGAATAAATCTCAGAAACAGGAATCTGAAACTTCATTTCACAATACGTTTCTTTCTTCTTCAACTGATTATGTTTACACTATCTCACTTTGTTCTGCAGATGCAAATTGGTTTCTTGGGTCATGCTGTTATTAATATGATTTTTTAAAAATAAGTGAATTTAACACAGAGGTCGGTTGAAAAAACAGCCAAAATGAAAATGATAATTCTTGGTGCGAAAAACCTCAAAAAGTGAAATGGAACACATTGGTGTTCTTTGCTTACTTCACAATGCCTAAGATATATTGGACTTATGGATGGTACAATATGACAGAAGTAGAGCTTGCCAGGGCATTGCTATTCTTGGGGTGTGAATGGTTCATTAGAAACTTTACTAGGTAGCAAAGAAACACCTCATTGGGATTTATTTACTTTTGGTCTTTTCTAAGCTCAGTGTTTTCTTCCCATTAGAGAATTATTTTCTCTGATAAATCAATGTAATATTTATTTGTTATGAAGTTAATAATAAACTTCTCTTTGTTGATTACTAAGTTTCCCTCCTCCTACCATCTTATTTCTTGTTGCTTTATGGGAAAAGTCTTTTTCTAGTGTTTAACCAGTCTAAGATAATCTAATTTGGAGTAAGTAAAAGTGATTATAACCTCTAGTTTGTAAGACTAATGTAGTTTCCCTAATCCTATAAACACAAAGATTAGTCTTTTAATTGGCCATTAATTATCAGCCCTAATTACTAGAAGCATAATATGAATTTACTAAATACTAGTGATTGGGAATTGATAAAAATGCCAAGCAGAAAATTGCTTTGATATTTTGCCTGTGTTGACATAATTATATAGGAAACAGTAAATAATCAAATTTTTAGGCATATTTGCTTATATATATATTTTTATATTATATATATTTTACATTTTTCTTCTGAAAATTTTTTGTAAGTAAATGTAAAGAATTACAAACAATGACATAGTAATAATTTTTTGGTAAAAAATAAACATTTATTTTTAAATCCAAAATCTCACCTTTTTAATTGTGCTGAGGAGGATTCTCCTCTGAGCTAACGTTGGTTGCCAATATTCCTCGTTTTTGCTTGAGGAAGATTAGCCCTTAACTAACATCAGTGCCAATCTTCCTCTATTTTGGATGTGGGTTGCTGCCACAGCATGGCTTGACGAGTTGTGTAGGTCTGTGCCCAGGATCTGAATTCACTAACTTGGGCCACCTAAGTGGAGCATGTGCAACTTTAACCACTTGGCCAAGGGGCCATCCCCCAAAACTCACCATGTTTGATACATACGAGTATGACTGGTAGACTTTGGTTGAAAGAATTATAATAGCAGAGGTGTTGCATTTTAACATGCACTGGCATAAAAGGAACTGAATCTCATCTACTCGTGTGACTCAAATTAGTGAGATCGGAGTCTTTCTGTCTGAGTACTAAATTCTATAATGCAACACAATTAAAGCACAGAGCCACTGTCTGGTTAAAAATAGAAAGGACCTTTGGGGCTGGCCAGGTAGTGTAACAGTTACGTTCACACGCTCTGCTTTGGCAGCCCAGGGGTCACCAGTTTGGATCCTGGGTGCGGACCTACACTCTACTCATCAAGCCATGCTGTGGCGGCATCCCATGTAGAAGAACTAGAAGGAATTGCAGTATATCCTTGTAACTAGGATATACAACCCTGTCATGGGGCTTGGCAGCAAATTGACATTCACAAGACAGAAGAAAATGTAAAAAAGTTTATATTTCTTTATACTTTAGGAAAAGTAAATGACAGAGAAGCAATTTTACTGCATGCTTGCATTAGAATTGCTGTGAACATGGAGCACATGCTTAACTTGAAAAAGTATATTCTATAATGAAATTCCATTGTTTGCATATGAAAATTGAAGTAAAATTTCCACGATTCAAACCTGCAGAAGTAAAAATGAGCACGGTATTCTCAGCTGATGGTGTAATAGTTAAAAAAGTTTTAAAAGCATAGTTAAGAGAATTTGGGTTACATCAAATGGCAACGACTTTCTGAATTGATTGGAACAATGAAATTTTGAAACATATCTGAAGAACAAATGACTTAATCTGATTCTCACTGCCTGGTATATTTATAACTCAACAGGGCTTGCATTGATCAAAGACAACCTGCAACATTAGCTATCAGGAACGTTTTTCATAACTATCTCTAGCAATTATTTTGAAACTCAAAAGATGAAGCAATGTTTGTGGCTTGTTTCTCATAAGACAAGTAGAAAAGTCAAGATCATTTTATATAAAAACTAAGTGATACAGAAATGTGACGTATAAATCTTACATAAAATACCTACACTAATAACAACAAAAAATAAACCATCAAAAAACCCCAACCAAACAAATATGAGAAAACAAAACAAAGAAAAAACCTCAAGTCATTTTACAAAGTATTCCCTACTAGGACATTGGAAAAGAATTACTTCATACAATATTTGTGGAAATGGAAAATTTATCTGGTATTATAAGCTTAGTGAGCTAGAGCTTAAACTACGAACAATATAAAATATTTTACAGATAGGTAAGGCAGTTTTAGAAATTGAGATTGTTCCATTGCAACTTTGTGTTTAAGAGAATATTTTTGCAATAGGTCAGTGTTTGCATTCTTTCTAAGGTGTAAAGACTGAAAATTTAAGGGTAATTTTTTTTTTCCTGAATGACTGTGGACATTAGAGGAAAATGTCCTCTTGATTTATAAAAATGTCATCAAAATTTTTGAAAAAGATGAATTTTCCTCTTCTAAAAATTGCCATGTTTGACTAAAAATACATAAATATCATAATGATTAGAGTAATTGTAGTCTTTATGTAAAAATTCTCAATGTGAGTTTCACAAGTATACTTTCGCATTTTGACTGAGCCACTTTTAGTTTTAGTTAGAGTTTTATCTTTAATAAATAGTGACTTTGAAAAGTTTAAACAGACATAAATCATATTGGATTGGATATGAATGCAATCTAACAAAGATCCCTAATTTTGTATACAAGGAAACTGAGGCCAAGGCACATTGAAGATCAAGTCTAAGTTATTCATTGGCAGAGCCAAGGTGAAATCTTGATTCTTCCAATTCCCAAACCACTGCCCTTGACCACACGGCCCAGATCATGTTGCTCTTGTGAGAGTAGAATCCGTATATATTAAACTGGGTTTTAAATGTAGTAAAGAAATTTGTTGCTTAAAGGGACCCCACAAAGAGCCCTTCAAAGGCAAAGAGCATATGTGTAATATAAATAATAATTTTCCAAAATGGTAGAAAATACTCTGAAGCAGCCTCTGCAAAACACAGTTTCCAGCCCCTACTCTGGCAATAATGAGGAGCAGACTTGTGATGTCACCTGTAACTTTCCTCTCTCTCTTTCTCTGTATTTTCTTCTGTACAAATAAAGAATTGGATCACATGATTTTTGAGGTACTTGCTAGTTTTAACGGTTCAGTTAAGGTTATACTAGGAATTTCAATAAACTGTAACAATTGTTTGGGCCCTGGCCTGATGGGCTTAATTTGATTTGCAAGTGCCATCTCCTTCTACATTAAGAAAAGGAAAGAAAAAGGAAAGAGTGTTTATCGTATTGGAATCCTTAATAGGGATCATTGTAATGGCTCTGTCCTGAGTTATTATTTTTTGCAAGACCCGCATTTGAAAGGGTTTCTGAGATGTACCTTCTCAAACTCCTGAAATAGAATCACATCTTAGCCCTACAGCAGAATATGATGTAATTTATTGCGATAGTTAAATGTGATAAATATTTATAGATGGAAACGGAATATAACACACATGCATGCACACAGTCACACCCATGCGCAGTCATACCTTTTTTCAGTTTCAGGAGTCTGTGAAGTGGTTAATTCTTTTAGTGTACATTCAAATATTTTAGTGTACTTCATATTTTATCTGAATAACATGTGCTGAGTTCTTAATGCAGCTAGAGAAGGAGTGAGCTCAGTTCACATCTTCCTTTCTTATCAGTCTCAGTAAGGGAGAGGGCCCTTTGTGGGGAGGAAAATGAATGAGCTGTCCTGCATTTACTTCATGCAATGAAGTATAATGATCTGTTTATTTTCTTTTACTACATAGAGTTGTTTTTTGGGATGCTTAATGTTTGGTGAATGTTATACTGTCACTTTCTTTTTGATACATTTCCACCACTTTCCTTCCAATTTTATAATTAGGAATATACTTTTTTTTTTTTTAAGATTTTTATTTTTTCCTTTTTCTCCCCAAAGCCCCCCAGTACATAGTTGTATATTCTTCGTTGTGGGTCCTTCTAGTTGTGGCATGTGGGATGCTGCCTCAGCGTGGCTTGACGAGCAGTGCCATGTCCGCGCCCAGGATTCGAACCAACGAAACACTGGGCCGCCTGCAGCGGAGCGCGCGAACTTAACCACTCGGCCACGGGGCCAGCCCCCTAGGAATATACTTTTAAGAGAGTGCTGTACAAGTTGTGCATCTTGTGTTCACTTGATAAGCCTCAAACTTGGGAGGCTAGAACAATTAATTAAAACTACCAGGAAATATTGGGAAAATAATAGGTTAACTAGGTAAAGGTGAGGTTCCTGTAAGAGATATAATAGTCACCACTGACTGAAATCCTCAAATACGACCACATCAACTGAACTGCTATTTTTGGCTTTATTTTTCATTACAGGCAATAGGAGTTTTCTGTGTAATCTACAGCAGTTTCATTTTGTTGCATCTCTAATGTAATGAAGAGACAGATTCCTTCATCCAGTCAACGAAGCTTTTGGAAAATTAAGCATAAGTCTGTGTTGCTCAGGGGATGGTAAAAAATGTTAACTATATATTTGAAGTTATATCTCCATTAGCAAAATGTATTTCTTTGGGACAATGTGTCACTTCAGATAAAGAAAACCTTAGCTACATGGATCTTTTATTGAGTGCTTTGAGGGCATTCTAATGTTGAAATACATAAAGACTTATTGAGGTATGCCAAAAAGGGGGAATTTCTGATGGCTTTCACAGATAACTTGATCCTTTTGAATGGAGAAATTACCATAAAACTTTTAGTATAAATAAACTACACTCCAATTTTTAAAAATTTATTAAAATTCTTTAAAAATACATAAAAATAGTAGATGGACAACTGGACAGTGATGACAGTATTTTAGTTGTTTTAGGTTTGATAATATAGGATGCATAGATAGTTTTCAGAGCCTTTTGATGGCTGAAAGGGCAGATATAAAATTGTAATAGCTCTTCTTGTTTTTAAAGTATGTTCTCCTAAGTGCATCACTTATATATGATTATTGAGTATATGAAATGAATGTCTTAAATGAATAGAAGGTTTTTTGTCCAAGAATAACTTCAGAATCAGACTAACTCAATATATAAAGTGAAAAGCATCATATTTTGAAACATGACAGAAAAATAACTACTTTGTGATAGTGGTAATTTAGCTAACATTTTTGTCTTTAAAAGGCTTTTCATCTGTTTTTTTATCCAGTAAGGAAATGGTATCCATTTGGGCTGATTGGATAGAGAAAATTATTGGTGAATGCATCTGGAATTATTGATTATGCTTAGGCATAGTGAGAGTTGTTAAAAGGAGACTGAATCAGGGGAATTGAGCTGAATTCTCTCCCCAGTGGTTCTGTACTTTTCTTCCCTAATCATCCGCCCCTCCCTTGCAGAATCTTCAAGTTCACAGATATGCATCAAATTCAAGAATGTTGCTGAAAAGACATTTATAATAATGTATGATAATAAGGCAAAGAAAGCATAACATAAGACATATTTATCAGTCCAATAATACACATTTGCATTGATATAGGAGAAAGGACTGAAAATGGAGGTTGGTGCCAAATCACAGAAGGCTATTTGAGTGCATGCTAAAGACGATGGCTTAATTCTTTAGCTATCAGTGAGAGTAACAATAATAGAACTCTCAAGGCTTTTCTACACTTCTACTTCTATTTCAGAGGATTTTTTTTTTCATTTCCATCTTCAGTAGATTGTGCAATTGTTTTTAAGCTTTAATTGTCTTTTTTCTTTGTTCCTTCCCCTTCTGTATTTTTCATGTGTTTGAAACCCAGTTCACATCTGTCAATTACTGGACACAGCATTGGAATGCCTGATTTAGCAAATTTGTCCCAATTCTATTTATCGGTATTTATTAACTTAATAAAATTCCCAATCCTGACAGCATATATAAAATGCAAGCCCATGGTTCAGAGCAGGAACTTTCCTCTTCACTGATCAGATGATATGAGACAGCTAGCTCGTGCATCTGCAAAAAAATGTTTAGGAAGCCTTAAGAGTGAGAAGACATTCTAATCATTACTAGGGAAAAGCAAAGCTATTTCATTTATAAAGGAGCTTAAGTAGAAAGATTTGTGGAGCTAAAATAAGGCAAGGTAATAAACCATGCTTTAAACATGTCAAGTATTATATAAACTGTAAACACACTTTCTAATACTAAGAAATGAAGATACCATTAAAGATTTGTCAAGTAGCCACTACAAGATTTAAAGAAAACCAACTTGGGACTCCCATCTTACAAAAGTCTGTAGGGATTTTGTCAAATGCTTTTAAGAAAGCAAGTATTTTATCCTGAACTTGAATTTGCTTGCTGGCTAATCAGGCTCAGCGGACATTTTTTATGTTTGATTTTGTTGTGTGTGAAACTCTGCAAAGTAGCTGGATAAAATTCCACATTGTCTGGTAGGTAGCGAGTCTGGACTGGATCATATCTTGTCAGGTTCAGATTAGAGTTGACCCTATCTTTAGGGTCACATTTTCCAATCCTCACACCACTTTACAAGCTTCAGTGTGCATGAAATTATAAAACATGGAGCATGAGAAAATATCTCCCGGGTTGTTTTTGTGGCAAGAGTGCCCAGAGAAATAAAGTGATTTTCAGCTCTTTGCGTTTTATTACTTTCTGAAGAAAGAAAATTTGGTTAGGGTCAGTTTTCAGGTTTAACAGTTCATCAGCCCATAATTGCACTCATTATTACTGTGGCCAGCTTTATATTGGAGTTTGATTAATAACGATATGCACTTCAGTAACGTTTTCCATTAAGTAGCACTAATTACACTGTAACTGCTGTTCAACAACCAAGCAAGTGTAACTACAATGTCATTTTTATGGAGCCAGATTTGCTCAGAAGGGTACTTTGATAGTGATAATGCAGGAGTGGAGCAACGGAAAGTGTGGTGCCAAAGTTACTATTACTTTAAATCCTATGGACATGAAAGCATGGCATTCTGAGGTTCTTACTGGTAGGAGAAGCTTTTGATATGGACTCAGTGAAAGTACGTGGAATGTAATGTGGAAGCATTATCCACTTGGAACGACTTTGGCGACTAAGAAGCACAGTTACTGAATATAAGGGCATAGGATTTAATCAGAAGACTGGCTCAGATCTTCAGTCTACCCGTTTATTACTTTGACCCTGGGCAAAGTACTTAACCTCTCTGAAATCACCACATATGTATAATGATGCCTGCCCTTTATTTGTGACATTAGGATTAAATGAGATGCTGTCTGTGAAGATGCCTCACTTAGTGCCTCGTCCATGGGAAAGCCTTTGCCAATCATTCATAAAGGGGTGCCCTCCTCGTTCTTTCCATCGTTCAATAGTAGGGAATAGACTCTTGTCCTCTCAGTAAGATATGACATTTAAGATTTCCATCGTGAATTAAGATGAAATAAATACGAATGCTTTACAAATATGTGCATAAGTAGAGAAGAAAAGAGTTTGACTCTAACAGGAAGGGACATAAATTAATCACCATTGTATTCAGAAGCTGGTGAAACTACAGGAAGTGGGGGAGGATCTAGCTTGATTCACAAAGTGGGATATTGCATAGAAGGAGGATTCTGGGGGCAAAAATTTCAGCCAGGTGTCAGGGAGGAGTAAATACTAGAAATAATGAAGTAACTAGAGTGGGAAAATTGCACAAGAGACAGAATATCTATTACTTAAGAGTGGTAGGGTTTTTCTAAACTCCTTCTGGTTCCTTTGCTAATCACTAGATTTTTTTGTGTGTGCCCCAAAAACGTTGCTGAAGAAAAAGGATTAGAACCTGTGTAGAATAAATTATGGCACTTCGCAGAGTGGGAGATAGGATTTCTATTTTTTAGAGGAACCACAGGGAACGGGCAGTGTTCCAGCGTCTATCGCAGTATGGTTTGTAGATAATGTATTTAATACTGAGTGGTGACAGGCCAACTGAATTAGACTTCTTGCAAGGAATCGCAAATATTTGCTGGAGAGAATCTCAGATAATCAAGGTAAGATCAAAATATCTTTATATTCTGATATGTCTTCCCATTATTTCCTTCATTTGACCACTTCTACTTTTTTAATTTCTCATTTGCTCAAAAATCACCTTAGAAGAATTAGCTCAAACATACATTCTAGGGCTTAGTGTGAAGGGTGTTGTACAGGAAAGATGCAGAGAAATCATTTAGATATAATTGTGCCTCTGCAGTTCTGGGTTATTGAAATGAAAAAAAGAAAGAAAGTAAAGAAGAAAGAGAGGGAATCTCAAATAATATTACTCTTTTAAACTATGTGCCCTTTCATCTCAGTTTCTAATGACATGAGTGCGTTATTTCTGGTGCCCAACTAAATCATGCAATAATTTAGCAACAAGGCTTTATGACACACTAGTTGAAAAAAGTAGGATCTATTGAGATAATGCCAAAAGGCAAGGAGACTGGGGTGTAATGAAAAATCTTAAAGGGTGGTGAATGGTGAACTTCTTTTCAGGGATGGGCTCTTTCTGAATGCCAGTATGCCTGATTAATAGCTGGATGAGCATCAGTAATTACACATTTGGCTCTGATATTCTGGATTGTAATAAACTCTCAATGTTTGCTTAAACTTGTTAAAGTTGTTTTCATATTTCCCTTCAAAGAAGAATTTTGTGGACTTCCATTTATCTAAAAATATAAAACTGTGAGGAAATTATAGGCTCCCATAACGCTGATACTTAATGGGAAAGAGTCACGCCAACAATGAATGGAACCACAGCATAAACCAGGAGGCAATATGCCCCAACACCTGGGAGAAGGAGTTCTCAACACCACCTCCAGCCAAAGGAGGACCTGAATCGCCGATCTTTCCCATGGAACATTTAATCAACATTCTGTTTTTCGTTGTCTGTAAATATATTAAAATATGATACCGTACAAAATTGTGACTGTTTAAAAATAATGAATTTAATATTCCCAGTTATATAGGGCTATATTAATTCACAGAGTTATGTGGTCTAAAGATATAAATGTCACCTTTTCAGTTTTTGATACTTCTTTTCAAATAATTCATTAATTGTAAAGAAAAGTTAAAAATAATGAACTTCTTTACTTATGTTAACTAATTTTAAAAAATAGGTTTATGTAAATCTATTTAAATATTTTGATCATCATAAAAATATGAATTGTAGCTGTTGGGAAAACTGATGCTTGAAGAGTTTCTATTGAAAGTGAGTTGGCAGCAAATCTAATATGAGATATTGAATGGAACAGAACAGAACACAAAAGATAGAGGCGTATCAATTCAGAGTATCACATAAATTAACTATAAGATGGTTACTTTGTCCACCAGTTATAATCAGCCTAAAAGAAAAGATTCTTTAAAATGTCAAAAGAAAAATAAATAATTATGGTTAGCAAGGATTCTATGTAAAATTTACTTTTTTGATATAGAAAAACTATATAAGGTCATTTAACATTGAAAACTCAAACTTTTCCTTGTGTAAAGATTTGCTTGTTGATAAATGCATTCAGATTTTGTGAAACACAGTGTATAATCTACCAGTTACAGATTTTGGTACATCTGATAACATGCCACAATAAATATTATCTTGGGCACCTGTAAACACAAGTTATTAAAAATTTCTGAAAGTAAAGAATTGTTCGTTGTTCTCCAACTCTCTGGAAAAAAACAAGACCAAAAGCATTGTTTCATGTCCATGGTAACCACATGGAAGGTAAGTGGCAAATTTCTCCCACAGTTACAAGACTGCAACTTCTATATGGTCAATTGTTTGCCTCAACCAGTATCATCATCTTATGGCTGGACCAAGGAGCGAGTGCAAAGAGGGCCTGTTTTATATCAACTTGAGAATGTCAGAGCTTAATAACCTTTTCCAGAGTCATAAACATGTTTTATTTTAGATTGACCTTGAAATTTGCATTTTGGCTTAAATAATCTGTGTTGAATAATACTATTTACAACCTGATATGATTTTATTTGCTTTAAATTTTCCTATTACCAGTAACAAGAAATCCCTAAAGCTAATCATTTAAAATTTTATTATAAAATCCATGTATATCCTACATGTATTGTATGTAATGGTGTAGACTCTGCTAATTCTCCAGATTGAAGTCAGGACTCCAAGCAAATTCTGCTCATCCTGATACTTGCTCACTTTTACTTTTCCATCTTCATCACATCTTCTTTGTAGCTTTGTGGCAGAATTCTATTTTACTGGGAATTTATAACAAAGCATTTCTTTAACTCTCAATGCATTCCCGTGTGTCTAGCATGTTTGATTTCAAAAGTCTAAAAGATAATCTAAACATTAAATATTAAAAAAATATTATCTAAAAAGAGTTGAAAAAGTCTGTTAGATCCTTACCTGTTTTGTAACCGGTACTTTACTGTTTCAACTGCTTTTTCCACATATACATTTTCTATTCATTTCTTGATGTACATATTTGTTTATTTGTAAAAATGTAGGCAATATTTTACTATCCAGTACAATACTAATCCAACAAACATACACAATATACTTTTTAATATGTATTATACTTTGAAAATTCTATTCTACGTTCATGCACAGTATTTACGGCATCAATTTTTATTTATGCAAGAATCAATAATTATCTTTACTTATAGATACCATTGACAATTACTATAGATCATTAGAATAGATCCTACCTGCATCTGAATTGCTAGAGTTGTTTGAAACATGGAGGTGGGAGAATAACTAAGGTCTGTCAATGAAATAAATTTTCCATACACACATATGATGTGCACACACACACACACACACACATTCACGTACACACCTTTGAGCATATCTAGCTGAATACCTCTGTGCCTGTATATTTATGGATGTTTCTTCAATTAAAAATTTCTTAAATAAAGTACTTTATTTTCCCCTAGTCTATACACCCATGGTATCCAGGATGAGATCTATAGCCAAATATAAATGGCTCATGCCTTATTTCTTTTTAAAATACTCACACTTTTCTGTTTATTAGTGAAGATAGCAGTTATCTGCCTTTGTGTGAATGTACTGTGAGTATGCATGTGTGTACGGTTCTGTGTTTGTGTGTATGCATGTGGATAACCATAGACAGCATAATATCAGCTTTATTTTTCTTTAGTTTTCTTACTGACAAGCAGATTTATATTTATTTTAAAGGAGAAAGTTTGCACCACAGTTAAGGTATTCATATATATGGAGAGAAATCCTTGTTTTTATTTATATTATAGTCCTAATATGCAAATTCAAAATCCAAATGAAAACAGCAGAGTAGATATATATAAGCTATATCTACACAAAAAAGAAAGCCCGAACAGTGCTGGGTAGTCTAAGTCTTAGCCCTCAATAGGTTCTCCAGCCCATAATTTTGGTTTCTCTACCAGATTCTTCTTATATAGTATATTCTTTCATATTCTCCTAACTTCTCCCTTCTCTTGTTTTAGCTGCTGCTGAGACAACCTAGCTCTTCATGGGCTTCAGCTAAGTTCACAGCTGTACAACCTAAGACTGCCTCACTGCGTGTCTGTGCTGTATGCCTCTAGCCTTATGCCTGTAGCCTCTGGGTTCACACTAAAGCACGGGATTTCTCAGGGCCACTCAGCGTCCACCCATGCACAAGCTACATGTGTGTGAGTTAAAACCCTGTGGGTTGAACCAGTGAGAGATAAGAGGCCTATGGATTGATCTATAGGATGCAGGAGCAGATTACATTTTCTCCCTCCTTCTGAGCACAGAGCATACTAAGAAGCAGTTGTTTATGTGGCCTCTTGGAAGAGGGTCTCAGTGAAATAAATTGGTTTCACTTGATACAGTGCAGAGGCTGGATAAATAATACATCTTTTTATTGGTACTTCTTTCTTCCTGCCTCACTTCTTATTTCCCTCACTTCCTCTCCCTGGGATTGAACTCCAGTAAAAGTTCGAAGTTTCATGTTTTGCTTTCTGGGGAACTAAGATTAAAACTTGTATCAGGAATAGCCCTTAAACTCAAAACTCATGGGTACTGATGGTTCATTCGGTGATGATGTGTCATCCCACATAGTAGCTTCACAATGACTAAGGATTTAATCTGCAGTTAGATAGGATAAGGTTCAGATAGAAGGTAAGGTGCTGCATTTAACAATGGCAGTTGTTCTTTAACAGTATGGGGCAAAGATAATTATAAGAATTGCAGAGCGGGTTGGCTTTTGTTAACAGCATTGGAACCTGTGATAGAAGAAAATGATAGACTAAAGAAAACCAAATGCCTACGGGAATCCAGGGACCACTATTGCAGCTTTTAACAAACCCTCTTGTCCTGTAACCAGAATGCAGATTGCACTGAATACACAGCCTAAACAAGTCACCTGCATCAAAATCAGGTCGCTAATAGGAAAAGACAGGAACTCTAAGACTTAACATGAGGCCATTTGACTGTGCAAGACTGAGATTCTTGAATCCCTAGATTCCCATGAACTCTCTGGGCTGGTAGAAATGACCCCTTTCCTCCTGCTTCTGTTCAGAAGCAGATTCCTTTCTCCTAGAAACCATGCAATAGTCTCACCTGAGTCAGGTGCCTTGCGAGATGATGCTTGATCTCCTCAGGATTTGCCCACACCTCTCCTCATTGTCTTCAGGCCAATAACTAGGTCAGAGCTCTCAGCACAGCCACACTGAGAAGTATAGCCAGTGCTGTATTAAGCATATTTTCTTCAGGAAGCTTAGCATCTGGTTAACATGTACCGGCAGGGACTAGGGGAACACGTGTAGAAATGGAAATAACAGTGTTCACCAGAAGGACACAGAATACAAAGCTGGATAGTGGAGAATTTATTGACACTAGACGTTAATCCATAACTTGAGATTCAATATTCTGACAAGGACTCCAGGATCTAGTCATAATAATCTGCTGATATGACTCCTTAAATCTAGGACATGATCACGCCCTACAATATGGTATGTTTTGCTTTCAAAATTCAAAGTGGCCCACCAATAACTCTGCCCCTTTCTTAGTAGGAGTAGGTGCAAAGTGGAACAATTCTCTTTTGCCTTAGAGGGGCTATCTCAGCACACTACCAGACACTACACCCTACAATCTTCTTTCATGTGGCAGGCCACTGGACCTTTTTGGGGTTTATCTCCCTCTCACTGACACAGAAGTGTTTTATTAGAGTATCTAGAGTATTTTCCACTTCCTTCTTGCCAGATCCAATTTGTTTGATGTCATAAATATAGTAGGCTAGCTGACATTCTGTAGACTGTCAAGATGATCTTGTCCCTATGGCTATATTTCTATAAAAAACAGGAGAGAGAAAATAGCTCTGGGGCTGTACATTGAATCTGAACTGCTGCGACCACTATGTGAATGCAAATTGCTTTTTTTCTTCCCTCTGGTTTGGAATAAAGAAGAAAGCATTTGCGATCAGATCAATAGCCACATACCAAAAGACAGAGGATGTGGATCTGCTCTAACAGTACACATTTAACATGGCACTTGTTATTGGGAGTGCTATCTGTTGAAGTTTACATTAGTCTACAGTCATTTGCTACATTCCATCTGTTTTTGTAAATTTATTTTTATTTTATTGAGGTCATAATAGTTTATAACTGTGAAATTTCAGTAGTACATTGTTATTTGTCAGTTGCCATATATATGTGCCCCTTTACCTCTTATATCTACCCCCAATCCTCTTCTCCTCTGGTAACCACTAATCTGTTCTCTTTGTCCACGTGTTTGTTCATCTTCTACATATGAGTGAAATCACATGGTGTTTGTCTTTCTCTGTTTGGCTTATTTCGCTTAACATCGTACTCTCAAGGTCCATCCACATAGCTGCAAATGGGATGATTTAGTCTTTTTTATGGCTGAGTAGCATTCCATTGTATATATACACCACATTTTCTTTATCCAATTATCTGTCGATGAGCATTTAGGTTGTTACACCTCTTGGCTATTGTGAATAAAGCTGCAATGGGCATAGGGGTGCATAAGTCTCTTTGAATTATGGATTTCAGGTTCTTTGGATAAAAATTCAGTAGTGGAATAGCTGTGTTGAACGGTATTTCTATTTTCAATTTTTTGAGAAATCTCCATACTGTTTCCCATAGTGGCTGCACCAGTTTGCATTCTTACCAGCATTGTAAGAGGGTTCCCTTTTCTCCACATCCTCTCCAACGTTTGTTGTTTATTTGTCTTGGTGATTATGGCCACTCTAACAGGTGTAAGGTGATACCTCATTGTAGTTTTGATTCCATTTCCCTAATGATTAGCAATGTTGAACATCTTTTCATGTGCCTGTTGGCCATCTGTATATCTTTTTTGGAAAAATGTCTGTTCATATCCTGTACACATCTTTTCATGAGGTTTTTTTTTTTCTTTTTGAGTTGTATGAGTTCTTTATGTATTTTGGAAATTAACTCCTTGTCCTAGACTCCAAAACTTCCATCTGTTTTTTAAAAGCCAGAGAAGTGAACTGAACAGGATGATGGGGAATATCATCCCAAAATCCAATAATGGTTTGATAGTGGCATTAACCTCTGAAACACCATTTCTCCTGAGATGCTTTATTACTTTCAATTTACTATTTTGGCCAAGGCAAAGTCGTGCAGTACAACTTGGAAGCTCTCACTTGGTCTTTCCTCCATAATGATTTTTCATCCATTAGAGAGGCAATGTGAGAATTCTACCAGCTATAATACATATTTATTCTGATTGTTTATGCAAGGGACCAGGTAAAGAGCGACAGAGTAGAGCCACTATAAATAATCACAGATTGGAACCACTATAAATATACACAGAATGGAACCACTTTAAATGGATTTTGGCCCAAACTACACTTATGACCTGATTTCCATAAATGTCTCATCTAATTAGAAGAATTTAGTGGAATTTTAGATCCCCTAGTATTGGTGTCATCTCAGGCTCTGTATCCCATTGTCTTCAAAGTTCTGTCTATTCTAATCTCCCTTGTGCATATAGCTACTGCAAAAATAATCAGAGTGAGGGGAAAGATTGGTGAAATCTTTGCTGTTTATTTACAGAAGAGCTGTCCTTGAGTAGGAAAGTGAGATTGTACCCAGTGAGTCTGTGGAATGTGCGCCCTCAGAAAGAAGCATCTGTACTGAATCCACAGTAACAGGATGAAAGGGAAAAATGAATACAGAGCAGTTGTGATGATCATTTTATTTATGTGATTTTATGTGTCAACTTGACTGGGCCACAGGGTGCCCAGATGTTTGATCCAACATTTTGGGTGTGTCTGTGACAGTATTTCTGGATGAAACTAACATTTGAATTAGTAAACTGAATAAATTAGATTGCTCTCCATAACATAAGTGGGCCCCATCCAATCAGTTGAAGCCCTGAATAGAACAAAGAGGTTGACCCTTCCTTGAGTAAGAGGGAATTTCTTCCTGCTTAATTACTTTGATCTGGGACATTGTTTTTTTTCCTGTCTTTGCACTCAAACTGAAACATCAACTGAAGCATCATCTTCCTCTCATTTGCTCAAGTCAAATATTGCATATTGCCATCCTTGGTTCCTCTCTTTCCCTTGCTTAATATCCAGGAAGTTCACCAAGAAGCCTGGTTGACTCTATCTCCTATATATATCCTGAGTTAATCTATTTCTATTTTCATATCTTTTTAAGTTCAAGCTACCTTCATCTCTGACCTGAATTTCCACAGAAGCCTGCTACCTAGTTGCCCCAACTTCTATTCTTATACAGCTAATCCATTCTCTACTCAGCAGTCAAATATTCTTTTGAAAACATAAATTATTTCATGTCATTCTTCTGTGTAAAACTTATAATGCTTTCCCATGACATGTGAAGTGCATTTCTAATGCTTTGCCCTAGCTTTCCAAACTCTTCATGGTTGGCTAGCCCATGCCCTGTCCCAGTTTCCCTCCACTACGACACTTGCTCAGTACTCTTCAGCCACACTGGTTGCCTATCTGTTCCTTGACGATGCCGAACTTACCCTTACCTTAAGGCCTTCTACTCCCTTCCTCCTCACTCTTGCATGACTTCAAATCATGCAGAAATCAACTTCAGTGTCTCCACCTCAGTGCAGGTTTTCTTGACCACTCAATATAAAATAGCTATCCAGGCACCTGCTATCAATCTTCACGGAATCTTTATGGAGAAGTATCAAAATGCTAATTAAGACTTGACTGGAGAATGATGTGGTCAGAGGTGTGACAGATAAACGCTAGGGCAGGACTGCTAAGTGGAGCACAGATTTAAAAAAGTCAACAGCAGTTTATTGAAAAAACAAAAATTTGTTGTATCCAGAGGCTTTGGACACGAACTAGGCTAAAAGAGGGAATACATACAGTAAATGAATGTGAACCTCAGGGAAGGAGGCAGATATTTGTGGATTTTCTCAGTATTGCTAACAGAATAAACATTTTCAACATGAATTGTAATATTCAGAGACAACCTTTGGGATAAAGAAGGATTTTTAGTTTGGCACTTATTTAATAACTGTATTACTTGAAAGGCTTTGTTATCTAAGTACTACATTGGCTAGAAAGATAAATTGTTATCAAAAGGGTGTCATGGACATTTTTAATAAATGACTTTTAAGCTGATTTTAAGTTTTTCTTAAGTATTTGTTAAACTATTTTATTCTACTCAACTAGTATTAGCCACATACTCTAACTTCATTACAATGCAATGTAACTGTAACAGTAGTCAATTATTTATGAATCAGTGGAAACATCTGGAAGCTTGACCTCCTTTTGATATTAAAAGAACTTGGAGCATTTACTGTATTTCACTATTAGTGCCACTTCAGTTATTACATGCTCTGCAAATGTTTTATGTAACTGGACTGATTTCCTTCTGACTCATAAGGTCAGCTGGCTGTGAAGGGATTGAGTTTTTCTAGGTACCGTCTCCTGCATCTATCTCCTTAGTGATAGAGTACCAGTACCTAATGCTCACATATGGTGTAAAATGCGTTATTTTAGTACTATATAGTATATTGTGTAATCATCAAAGAGAATAAACCAATTTATTTTTCTAGACCAATCTTATATTCATGTTTTTTTTAGTATTTCCAATCTTTTCCTTTGTGAGATATGCATGCATATGTAATTAAATGTTCCTTCTTTGTATCTAAAAAACACAATGACCTTACCCACAGGTAGGATTTATTTCAGCCAGTTAAGAAAGAATGCTTCTGTTTTACATCAAATATATTTCCAATGTACTTTGTATGGAAAGGTGAGATGGAAAAAGTACATGTTCAAGGATTGATGACATAGGCACCAAAATATATGCAGCCATACACATGTCTGCACAGGTGAATTGGCAGTTCTATCTCTGGCAAGACAGAGAACATACAACTAAGTGGACGTATCCTACTTGGGTAACCCCCAACTGCAGGCAATCAAGTTATTTGTATTTGGCTTTGTATTTTTCTGCCAATGGACTTCCACCCTAATTCATTTTGCTTAGGCTTATTTTCATTGATGGAATATTTATTGTGAATGTTCCCTGTATCAGACACAATACTAGAGACTGGAGAGAAAAATGATGGATAAGAGATAGTCTCTTGTTCTAATGGGTTTCAGTCTTTTCACATAGTCCCAACCCAGAGTGGCACAGCACCAGGGTGAAATGTTTAGGGAATTGAAATGGGAGATAAGAGTAACTGTTCTGAGAATAAAACCAAACACAAACAGAAATAATCGAACAAACTGCCAGATTAATACTTAATCTGATTAGTTTCCAAAGTTCCTGTATTTTCTTATCAGGTAGCTCAATATCAGTATTGAAAGAACTGAGGTGAAAAGAGCAGAACAAATGATGTGAGTCCCTAGAAGGGGCCACGTAAGGAACACATCTGGAAAGTGAGTCTTCCCAATTTCAATAGAAACAAATGCTTGGAACCATATAAACTCCTCAACTGTGGGCATGGAAAACTGTGAACCTTGAAGGACAGAGCATACATTGTCCCTGAAATCATAGGAAAGAACACATATCCAGTGCCTGTCTCACCCCTTACCCATTCCTGGCATCTTCTTGTGCTCTGGTTGTTATGCTTTGTGCCACACAACCCCACCACTCTGGCAACTGATGACTGGATCAGCAATTTGACTCTCACCATCTTAGAAGATTGTGAGGTGGCTCCACCCTAGAGCTCTAACAAGCAAGTGCTCCCTAACTGAGTGTAATTGACCCAATACACCATTTCCCCTGGAGGGTTGAAATGGGAGGGATAAAGATAGAGGCAGCAGCTGGCAACAGTGGAGTGATACGGAAGTTAAGAGTTCTATTGAAAGAAGGCAGTATGCAGAAGCCACCAAATAGTGGAATCCATGTGATTAGAGGACAGAAGGCAGTAAAATCTGAGAGGTCGTACAGCGATGAACAAGCAAAAGGCCTGAAAGAGAGGAAAGGAGGTTAGATAATGTTACTGGGTAGAGGCAGGAACAGTAGCGGCAGAGACAGAGACTAGCTGAGCGGTTTTAACTGTGGGATCTGGAGTAGTGAGCAATGAATGTCTGCTTCTGAAGGCTAACCATCAAGCATCCATTGGTTAATCAGGTGGCACCAACTTTATTTAAGAAGGAAGCATGAGCTGTGATGATCATACTCAGTGTCTGGACAGAAATAAATACCTCATATAGTCTTTCTCCCATTGTAGGCCCAAACACTAAGAGAAACAGATCTTTGAATAAAAGTTAAATCACAAGGGAAAATGAGTCTCCTAAAAAGGTTAATTTTTTCTCTACGATTAATTACATCGGCAAAACTTGTATCTGTAAAAGTAACCTTTGGCAAGAAATTTGACAAATTATCAGGATTTCTTGTGTCCTTGGCTTTAGAATCAAAGAAATTAGGTAACAAAGGACCCACGTGGTCTTGTGGTAATCATAATTCTGAATGTGAAATCATCTCATTCAATTCCTTTTCCTTACAGGGGAAAGAAAAACCCCAAAGGTCCCTAAGCATTTTTCTTGGTGAGTACATATATCTCAGTGAAAATGGCTATAAAGCAAGTCCACTCTCTTTCATGATAAAATCAATATTCTGTTAAAAAAAAATAAAAAAAGGAAGTAAAAGAAACTTCCTGACTGGGGAACAACATTCCTCAAAGACAACATCAGGCAGGTTATACCTGGGTTATACTGTGTCTTATGGTGTGTACACCCTGGGAGAAGCAGGAGTTTAGGAGGAGAGGCCCATCTCCTTCGTGGGATCCACTGTACACCATCCAAATGCTTTTCTCCTTTTCATCATTTATGGTGTCTAACAGAGTTGGGCTATGCCACATTTCTCATCTTCCATCTTTTAATAAATGAATTGTCACAGTTTCACACCGAGGTCCAACCCTCGTTATCTTTAATGGGAGAAAGTGAGGCCCTGCATACTCAGGACCAGGTTTTCAATCAAGAAATAAAGCATTAGAGCTCCTGTTTTATCCTTAATAGCATCCTTCTATCTTTATGAGTCCTAGCTACAGGACTGCTAGAATGGTTTCTTCTTTTCTTTATATTCTTTGGTTTCTCGCAGGCATAGGTTTTTTGCAATCTGCACGATCCTCAAGAAAAAGGGTGAAAAGGAAGATTCAAAACATTTTAGGGTCTAGAGGAAAGAAACTAATGACAGCTTGCTTTCATTCTATAAGTAATATAGGAGGCAAAGTTAACCACACAGAGAAAAGGTTGGGATAGAAATGGGCAATAAAGTTTGGAATTGCTACTGTGAAAATATGGCAGGAATCAAGCAGAGATGAATAAGAAAATTGCAATAAGGGTCCAAGAGCTGATGGATAGCATACCTTATTACAGTGATTTGCACCGTGTTTTACTCAAGTCATGACCAAATGTCCTTTGGCAGAAGTCCATCTTTGAGGATGAGAAAATTTACATCTTTACTTTCAGTAACCTTGAACTGAAATTTACATTTCCTTCAATTGTGAATATGGGCCACAAACCATATCAGTATTAGTAGTTCTTGTGACATTTTACCCAATTGAAACATTAGATGTTTTCATATCATATTAGAGTTATAGTATCTCAAAATATCATCTATCATACTCCAATGACATTGTTTTCTATTTAATGTTTTATTACAGAAGAACATATGTTACAATTTCAATTTTTTTGATAATTGTATTTCAATGTAATTGGTTTTTTTGGTATTCTCTCTTTATATATATTTTATTGAAAATACTTTTAGAAGTGTTCTATGGTGTTCACAGGCTTCATGAAGTTGCCAAAGGAATTCATGGCATGTAAAAAGTTAAAAATGCCTGTTTTTCTGTGTCTCAATGTTTGTCACACATTACATAACACTTAAGACTGAGAGAAATAGGATACAACGGAATGAAATATTTTTATTGAAACACGCAGAAAATATAAGCAATTACCTAGTTTCATCAGCTACTGCGAGATGCTGCTTTCTTATGTCCAGATTTTAATATTATGACTTAAATGGTATTTTTCTTTTGCAAATGCCCAGGACTTTTTTTACAGTCAATTAAACCTGTCTCATTAATCCTCTCTAACCTTCAGTCAGAATGCACACATAATACAGCATTCATATTTTAACATTGTATGTCCAACAGTATAATTTAGGGCTGGCGAAGGCTTTTCTGTACAGATACTTTATTTGCTGAATATCTGTGGCTGCCATTTACAAGTCCTGTGGTTGCTTGCATCAGGGATTTTTGCAGGTAAATATTGATTGCGTACTTTTGATTTTTTACTGATTGATAAATCAGTGCCTGAAGGAGGTGACTGAAGAAGGCTGACAGTCTAGCATCAAAGCGAGGATTACAGTACTCTAATGGATATCAGTTTCTTTTTGCCTTAGCCATGTCAATAGCCCTCCCCCATCATTGTTCTAGGAAAGAAATCAACCTTTTATTTTATCAAAACCTTCCCCCCACTCTTAATTCCTATGACTCAGTTGAGTTTAACCCTTTTCCCAGCTTCAGGAGTGAGCATGTAACTAAGGCCAATCAGAACATTCTGGGTTTTTTTGGTAGTGATTGTTACAGGCAGAGGCATAAATAACTGAGGCAAATAAGATTCATTTTGAAGGACATTCATTGGAACTATTGGGAAAAAATTGTGGTTGTTGAGAGCTTGTAATAAGCCCGGAGCTGCTGGCAGCCATCTTTGTCCTATGGCAGCAGAGCCTGATGGAAGGTATAGAAAAAAACATTCCTCAGGCAGGGTTAAGAGCCACAGTCATTCTGGTGACCTAATTAGAGCCTTGGATCTAGCTGTGCCTGAAGTCAACAGGTGGGATTTCATTTCTGTGCACCTATCTAGGTGAATCTATCTGTATTAACTCACTTCGAGGTTCAGTTACTTGGAACAAAAAGAGTCGGGACGAACACAGACCCTTTTGCTAAACTCTAAATTCTAATTAGTCTGGAAAGTTATTATTAACTATGAAATACCTATTAGTGATGCATGAATTAGTCAAAATAAGAATAGCAACAAAGCAAAATCATTTCATACTTTTCAAAAAACCTTGCTTTAAATTAGATGATGACTAAGTATGGAAGGAGGGAAAAAGGCTGGGTGTTGCAGGTGATCAACAAATTGCGCAAGCATGAGTTAATTATTTGCGGGGGTTCTGAGCTTATCCTTCAGGATGCCATAATTTCTAACCTCGCATGATTTGATCATTTATGCACTTTGAAACCAGAGAATCTAATCAATCTTCCTATTGGATTTGCATTCCTACAGAAATGGTGGCCTGTTCTAGGACAGCCAGTGTCGCCTGGCCTGTTGTACTGAAGAATAAATGAGTAAGAGTCTTGATTACCTTACAAATAAATCTGGTTAACAGTTATATTAATTAAAATGCCTGGTTCTACGGCTATTCTGAACTATTTATACGTGATTTAATTCATATCAGCAGCTAATTTGTATTTAATGCAAACTAATGGGTTTTATGTAAATGGAGCATGTGGCAGTCTATTTAAAAAACAAATTATCTCTAGTTTCATTTCAGTTATTTTAATTAAATTTAGAGAGTGTGAGTGGTGGGGGGATAAAGGGAAAAGGGATGTGTTATATATGAAGTGATGATTAAATCCAATTTAAGTCTACAGAATAAGAAACAAGCAATTCTCTCAACAGACACATCAGCCCTTTCATAAAGTTTATGGAAGTCAGGAGGGTTAGTACATAGAAAAGCCTATAAGATTCTAGATGGTGTAACTTCCTTAAGATCATGCTTTTATGTTATAAACTACAAATGCTTGTATGTGCTTGTGTAAATAAGTTTTTAAAAAGATTTTTTAATTTGGCTGGAAATTATTTTATGACTTAAATGTCCATAACATGTATATATGTTTATTGTTTTCCTTTGATTTGGAAATTTTGAAACTATTCTATAAATTGGTTAACTAATGTTTCTTTACTTGACTTTCCGTTAATAGCTTAAACCTATGGAATCAAATTTTAACCACAATAAAGCTTTCCTTAATCTATAGTTTACAGTTCTCTAAATCATTTTTGGTATTTTATTTTTCTCAGGAGCATTTTTTCTTTTATCTCTAGTTTTGATATGTGTTCTGGAGCTAAAGAGGATTTTGGCACATTCTTCATCATTTCTGCTGTTTAGTTCTAGTCAAGAGCCATCTCTCAGCTTGTATAATTTAGTTAACTTCAAAGTTGATGGACTTCCCATTCTTTTTCTTGCACTATGGTTACTTTTTTCCATGTTTTCTATTCTCAGCTACATCATAAGTTTTTTAAGACCAAAACTAACTTTTTCATTTCTACACAATGTGATTTTATTGCATGTAGTAGACATTCAATGAGTGTTTCTTAAATGATATGTCCTCAGAAAAAATCATTCAAACTACTGAATGACAAGACTTCCAAAATCTCCACTTTCAACAACAAAAAAACCCCCTAACTCTCTTTCCTCTCATGCTATTGGTTACAGTATAAAAACTAAACTCAACAATCTGATCAATCTAGTTTTCCAGACCTAATTTCCAATATTATCTAAAAAATTCAGAAACCATTACCTCTTAGAAGTTGTAGTGATGTTACAGTTGCGTAACAAAGGATTGCCTACTGGCTTCTAGGAATTGGGAAGGCCTCCAAGGGGTGGCAATGATTGATCTCAGTCTTGAAGGAATTTTCTAGGGAAACATGGGGAAGAATGGGTTTCTGTGATGCAGAACGGCACGGGTATTCCTCACATAATATGGTGTAGCATTAATCCCAAGGAACACTCTATGTATTGGTATTGAACTCTTTCCTTAAGAAAATATTTTAAATCATCGTCTCCCTTAAAACTTTTTCCAATTTTACATTTGTAAAATTGCAGCCATTCTTATGATACCCTGGATTTCCCCTCTTGAATATTTTAGGATTCCTTAAAACAATAATGTTAAACATTAAAATGAGTGTTAGAAATGGTGTCGTTGGTATATATCTACGATTATAGAATATTGTCGCGAACCTGTACAGGAAAAGACAATCACTTTTTTACTTCATGTTTTCTTGTCACCAGAGACAGAAACAGCAAATCCAAACAATTGTTTGTGGATGTTAATCCTGGTCAGATTGATCAGCTGACAGCCTTTCCAGTTTCACTGGTTGTCTAGGGAGTGTTGACTGTCCTAGACAGCAGATACAATAAGTTCTGTTTTAATTCATCCGCTGTCAATTTGAAGCCACACACAACAACTCAACTCCTCCAGAGAAACTTTAACAGATATAATTAGCCATATTTGAATTAAAAGAACATTCACTCAGTCAAGATGATTGGAAATTTATTTTTTACAGTGGAGTTAGACTAGCAAGTTATTCAATTAATTTCATCATAATTCACTTCAGGAACATCATAACTATTCAGATGGCATAGTAAATGCTTTGTTTGGTACTGCGAGGTAACAGATGCACCAGAATAGGGTGGTCTCATTCATTCTAAAAAAAACAGACAGTAGAAAGCTGGTGTTGAGTATAGGAGCTCCTTATTTCAAGTAAGCCTATTACATATTCCAATTATACTTTATACAAAAGATACCTCAAGGGATGTAGTTCAAGGAAGAGGTGGGAGGAAGAGAAAATGCACTTCAGAGAGCTCATTGTTGTATCCTTTTCCTAAAGCAAAAAGTAAGTTACTAGGATAGCATTACTTGTGCAGTTGCCAAATCCCTCTTCTATCACCTTCCCTTTCAGGCCCCCCTCCCCGCTCAACTTAGCTACATTAGCGGTCTACATCGATTCAATTGGCAGGTGATTTATCAGGCCAGCATTTCATCTTCCCTACAAAGGCAAAACGTGCCCTGTTCCTGAATGCTACAAGGGGGAACAGAAGAATATTCCTTTGATGCTACAAGGACACCAGATTGATAAAATTTGCTCCTGCATTGAACTGGATGTGGATGTGGAGTGCTTTAACTTTTAAAAGTCTATTCTGTAACTTTCAGAATAACTGATGACCCTTGTTGATATTCACGTTTCAAATGCAGATAAATCTCTGTTTTTTTTCCCTTTGATTCTAGGTCCAAAATTTTCACCTTCTACACACACACGCTGTTATCTCAAACTGACAAAATCTTTCTACCTGCTGAGTCACTCAGCCCATCCAGCTATTTATTCACCTATCTATCCATATGCAGCGGGATGAAAAAATACTGCTATTAAACCATTGTTTCTATTTAGCAGAGAATAGGATGATTTATAAAGGAGAGAAGATTCTGAGTTTAGAAAAATACCATAGTCCTTTCTTCCCTTACTTGAGTGGGGCAATTGAGAAGAAAATGCGTAAGAAAATAAGAAGAATCCGGAGTTCTCAAAGGAACTTCAGGAATGAAGGAAGGGGTAGCAGCAAGGCCACTTCACCGATGAGTGACTTGCGCAGTGGCACAGGACCCTGCATTCAGAAGCCTCCATGCTTGGTTTAATGTTCTGCTCACCATCTTGAAATCCTTAATAACTTTTGAACAAGAAACCTGCATTGTTATAATGCACTGGGGTCTGCAAATTACGTAGCCAGTAGCAACACTTCATTTGCTTTAATTTAGCCCAAATCTTGAGTTAAATATAGTGAAGTGTGGCCAATCAAATGTCTTAGGCCTATTTCCAGGTATAAACCAATGTACCAAACATTGTGTAAAGCCACTTAATAGTAGTAATGACTCTCAAATCCTACAGCCCTATGTTTTCAGACACTAGGCATGCTTTAATCCATAGGCTTGAGATTAATTTACAGAATTAGCATTTATTTAATTAGACTGAGACTTCCATTTTTTTTCCTTTTATGAGTGTATCCTATGGTTTTCCTAGGAAATGATTTTCCTAATGAGAATTCTTAGGGCATAGGCTAACTTTACACAGACTACCTTAAACCTCAGTCTTTTTTTTTTTTAAGTTATTCCCTCGGGGTGAATACGAAGGAGAATTGGGTAGGCAAGGCTGTAGGAACTCTGTGGAAGCTAGCTATTCCTACCCACCTCTCTGCCTTTAAGACTGAGAAGGTCAGACTTTAGATATAAGGTCCCGAATGCTAGAAACTCCCTTCGCCAGCTTCCCTTAAACCTAGGCAATGACATTTGTCAAATCTGGTTAATGGCAGCTGAGGAGAAAGACCTCTTGGAGGCTTTGAGGAAAGATTTTCTTTGATGATAAAAAGTGGAGAAACTAATCCACATTGCTTGCTTTTGGATCTGGTTGTGTGAACAGGTGATGCATGAAGCTACAGCAGATATCTTGTGGCAATGAAAGAAAAGCCATGAAAATGGGGAAGAGGAAAGATGGAAAGCATATGGGACATGGGTGAGGCCATTTTGTTGGTGACTTAAACAACACTGTAAATATCTACCTCAAGAGTTCTTGTAAACTTAAGCCACTGGTTCTCAAAGTGTGGTCCCCGGACCAGCAACATCAGCATTACTGAGAAATTTGTTAGAAAAAGGGATTCTTGGGCCCCACCAGAGACTATTGAGTCAGGAACACTTGGGGTGAGACTGCTTTTGGTAATTCTGCTGTGTACAAAAGATTAAGAACTACTGCCTTAAATTACATTTTGTCAATTATTCTGTTTATTGTAATTCAAATGATTTCAATTTGATTATAAGAGATGGAGATACTTTAAAATTATGATTCTTAAAAGATTGTACTTTCTTTTAATGTTATATATATATTTTCAATTATTTTATTGAGATCATTATGGTTTATAACACTGTGTAATTTTGAGTATACATTATTATTTATCAATTTCTGTATAGACTTCATTGTGCTCACCACCAGTAGTCTAATTTTTGTCCATCACTGAACATATGTGCCCCTTTACCCGTTTCTTCCACCTACCGCCCCCTTTCTCCTCTGGTAATCATTCATCTGTTCTTTTTATCCATGTATTTGTTTATCTTCCACCTAAGAGTGAAACCATTTAGTATTTGTCTTTCTCTGTCTGGCTTAATTAGCTTAACATCATACCCTCAAGGACCATCCATGTTGTTGCAAATGGGATGATTTTGTCTTTTTTATGGCTGACTAGTATTTCATTGTGTGTGTGTGTGTGTGTTTTCTTTATCCATTCATCCATAGAAGGTCACTTGGGTTGCTTCCACATCTTGGCTGGTGTGAATACTGCTGCAGTCAATGTAGGGGTCCATAAATCTCTTTGGATTGTTGACTTCAAGTTCTTTGGATAAATACTCAGTAGTGGGATAGCTGGATCATATGGTATTTCTACTTTTAATATTTTGATAAATCTCCATACTGTTTCCCATAGTGGCTGCACCAGTTTGCATTCCCACCAGCAGTGCATGAGGGCTCCATTTTCTCCATCCTCTCCAACATTTGTTATTTTTGTCTTGGTAATTATAGACATTCTGACCAGTGTAAGGTGACATCTTATTGTAGTTTTGATTTGCATTTCCCTATTAATTAATGATCTTGAACATCTTTTCAACTGCCTATTTACCATCTGTATGTCTTCTTTGGAAAAATGTCTGTTCATATCCTCTGCCCATTTTTTGAATGGGTTGTTTGTTTTTCTGTTGTGGAGTTGTATGAGTTCTTTATATATTTTGGAAATTAATCTCTTGTCAAATATATGATTTGCAAATATTTTCTCCAAGTTGGTGGGTTGTCTTTTCATTTTGTTCATGGTTTCCTTTGCCTTGCAGAAGCTTTTTAGTCTGATGTAGTCCCATTTGTTTATTTTTTCCTTTGTTTCCCTTGCCCTAGTGGACATGGTATTCAAAAAGATGCTGCTAAGACTGAGGTCAAATAGTGTACTGCCTATATTTTCTTCTAGGAGTTTTGTGGTTTAGGTCTTACATTCAAATCTTTAATGCATTTCCAGTTAATTTTTGTGTATGGTGTAAGATAAAGGTCTACTTTCATTCTTTCACATGTGGCTGTCCAGTTTTTCCAACACCATTTATTGAAGAGACTTTCCTTTCTCCATTGCATGTTCTTGAATACTTTGTCAAAAATTAGCTGTCCAGAGCTGTGTGGATTTACTTCTGGGCTCTCCATTCTGTTCCACTGATCTCTGTGTGTGTTTTGTGCCAGTGATATGCTGTTTTGGTTACTATAGGTTTGGAGTATATTTTGAAATAAGGGAGAGTGATACCTCTGTACAGATTTATGAGCAATCTCTTTGTACATCAAGAAAACCATCATTGGATTTGCATGCAACATTCCTGAATTAGACTCTAACAGTAGTCTGTTACTTCCCAGAATCACTCCTGTGTTCTTGCTCAGGATCTTTGCATGCTCTGCTGTCAGCTTACTCTGGTTCAACCTTGGCTCAATCTGTGTGTTCTGTACAAGACTCCTCATGGGTTCCTGGCTGCCTGTAGAAGTCTTCTTCAAAGGGGAAACATGCACTACAGACATTTTCAAGATGATGAATTGAGGCACAGGGAGAAATATTAAAACTTCTCATTAAATGTTTTCTAAATTTTTTTTAATCTACAAACAGGAAACAAATTTTCACTAATAATGTAATGTATGGATTTACACTCGTGTACAAATGTGGTCCATTTTCCAGCATGCCATAAATCATGTATAAGTTGAGAACTATCTTGAAGAAAGAATGAAAGTGACACACCAGATAGAGGGTGACAATAGAGGCTCCCGCTTTTGTTTTTTGTTTTTTGTTTTTGTTTTGTTTCGTTTGATGTCAGCATATTGTTGTTAATGTAGTTTGTTTTTGCCAGACTTAGTGGAGATATGGACTATATTCTCTAGTTTTAACTACATGAACTTTCACAAATTAAGGGCATTAAGATACTCCTAAAAAGAAATGGCAGTTGAAGAAATCATAAATAATGCAAATACAGGTGACAATAGTGGTTTTGGTGCTTTCCATTTTGTTCATGGGAATTTTTTCAGCTGTGTTACAAGATAAAAACAAGTATGTTCTAATATGACACAATGAAAACTTGCTAAGTATTTTTTAAAACAATCAAGAAAATTATTTGGAATGTGGATTTACATCCACTATCTTTAGTGATGACCCTCCCTCTAAGTAGATATTTACTTGTAGATATCAGCTAATGACAATTACAGCTGTATCTGTAATGGTCTATTATTATGCATACTATACACACACAGTACTGTTTTATTTTTTAACAATTTTTAAAATTTTATTTTATCAATTTTATTCTAATTTATTTTTTTTAACTGATAGAGGGTATTTAGTCAAAAAGTATACAGGCTCTTGACTCATAGAATGAGGTAAAAATTCCTTGCTTTTCAGACTAGGATTTCTGGTTTATGAGTCCAACCTACTTTTCAATCATAATTTTCCTTTACTCTTCCTTCATGCTCTGTGTACTTCGGCTACACTGAAGGAGCGGCTCACTCTTCTCCACGCCCAGCTCTACACACTTTCTCAAACTAATCTCAGCCAGGAGTCATTTCACCTTCTCTGAACCCTCATAATGAGAGTTGATACTTTATAGCCTTTTAAGTTCTCTGAGGGCAGAATTCATTATCCGATTCATTTTACATCCCCCATAATGCATAGGATATGCATTCCAAGAAAATATATTAGAAGAAAGGAAAGAAGAAATATCAACTATGTGAGCAAAAAATAGTTCTTCACCTTTCCTGTCTGAAGGTTCAGGCTGATGGGGAGTCACCAAGCTATTCAAATTAATCCCTTTAATCATCTCATTTTGAAAGTGTACTCCTTTTTACACTATATTTCATGACTAGAGCAAGCTTAAAAATATCACCAGGCTGCTGTCTTCCTGCCATGTAGTGACATGTGAAATATTACTTTATTCATAAGGCTAACCCCAGACAACAGAAACTACTGAATGACAGCAAACACAGAAATCTGAGAGGCAGGAGTGTGTGAGGTACCGACATTTTATGCCATCAGATCTAGGTGACAGTCCCAGCTCCGTTGCTTACTCAGTGTGCAGATGCAACTGTTCTCCAAACTGTTTCTTCTCTAGTGTTCTCATCTTTAAAATGGCTATAGGGATTCAAATAAATAATATATGTAAGGAACTTAGTGTAGTACCTGAACATGACAAATGTCCTAAATACTACTAATAGGACACTTGCTTTTCACTACTCACAACAATTCTGATGCTAAATGTGTGGGGTTTCCCCCCTCAACAACTAATTCTCCAGTTCTCTCGATACCAACTGGGTGTCCTGATTCAATTATGACACTGACTACCCAGAGTTAGCACAGACTCGACCAGTTAAGGGCTTACTCCTAAATGACTGTCCCCAAAATCAGACACCAGTTGTAAATCCAAGGTTGCCACCTATACTTCTGCTCAATTGGCTATAAATTAAGAGTTCCCATAATCCCCTTTTCAGCTTTGATAACTTGCTATAATGCTCAAAGAACTCAGAGAAACACTTATTTATGTTTACTGGTTTGCTATAAAATACATAATGAAGGATACAGATGAACAGTCAGATGAAGATGTACATAGGGCGAGGTCCAGAAGGGTCCCGAGTGCAGGACCTTCTGTCCCCGTGGATTCAGGGTGTCCCACCCTCCCAGTATATGTAGTGTTCACCAGCTTGGAAGCTCTCTTCACCCCACAGTTTAGGGATTTTTTTTTTTTTTTATGGAGGCTTCGTCACATAGGCATAATCAATCTCCAATCTCTAATTCCTCTCTGGTGGGAGTGCAGCTGAAAGATCCAAGCTTCTAATCACGTTTGGTCTTTCTGGTTACCAGCCCCCATCCAGGAGCCCAGTAAGAGTTGTCTCATTAGAAAAAAAGATGTTCCTATCACCCAAGAATCCCCAAGGGATTTAGGAGCTCTGCGTAAGACACTACTGTCACCTCCCTCAGGAAATTGCAAGGGTTTTAGGAGCACTATTTCAGGAATCAGGGCAGTGGACCAAACGTATTTCTTAATATGTCACAGCTACCTGGTATTATTAATCATTCTTCTCATTTCATGTGTCCTTAAGGCCTAATTATGATAACGTATACATAATATATTTATTTTGATTTATGTTATTCAAGCTCTAAAGTCTAAACTTAATTAATTAACATTGATATAATTACCTTATGTTTTAGCCATAGCTTAATAATTTTATGCTTTATTTTCTCAGACTTTCTAATACGAATCATTTCCCATAACCAAAGTTATTGATTCTATAGCTTAAGTCTCCCCTAACATTCACTGAATTGGCCACTTAACATTCTGGGAAGTGGAAAAAAAGTTTATATACCTGCAAATAATAGGAGTTATAGTGAAAAGAGAACAATAAAAATAAGGGAATGGTATCAAATAAATAATACAAGACATTCCTTACATCTGAAAGACACCAGTCCTCAGATCAAGTTTCTACTACATGTCCAGTACAATGAAGACAACAAAAAACAAACTCACATCAAGGCATATCACTGCAATTTCAGCACACTAGGACTAAAGAGACATTTCTGAAAGATTCAAAAGGTTGTGTGAGGGGGAAACTGATATGATATAAATGATAGGAAATCAAAATGTCATTCATCTTTAAACGCTAACCCATATCCTAGAAGTCCTTGAAACAATGCCTGTAAATTCTAAGAAAAGATGATTTTCATCTTGTAATACAGTCAGGCTAACTGTCAATCAGTTCTGAGAGGAGAATAAACATAATCTCAAAAATGTAAGGACTCAATAATTTAGCCTTCACGTAATCTGCCTTAAGAAGGTTCTAGAGAAGGCACCTAAGAAAAATAAATGATAAACCAACACATGCACAAAAAAGTATGCTATTCAGGAAGAAGTCTACCCAACATAGGAGAATGAGGAATTCAAATTCCAGAGCGATAGCCGTGTTTCAGGCCTGGAAAGAAACAGTCCTTCATATTAGAGCAGGTGGTTAGAAGGCTGTGTGGAAGAACTTCAAGTTTTTTTAAGTATTTGGGTATTTTGGAAAATTATTACTAGGCATCTGACAGCTTTGATAGAAGATTTGGACAAATATCAATAATAGATACATAGAACACAAAGAAAATTTTAAAAAGCAGAAATTTAAGGAACAAAGTTGTATTGAGAAGGAAACATAAACTGCTTGGCATCACAGTAAATAACCATCTTTGTAAGAGTCTAATTATAAAAAATTTTACTAATGATTTAACCAAACATTATAATATTACAATATTGGAATGCTGTGGAAGGGGATTTCGGGAGTGGTGAGGTGGAATAAGAGAATTTAAGCCTCAACAACTAAAATAGGAAGTCAGTAGTTTCTGCCAAAAATACATAAAGATCTACAAATTTTAAGTATTTTACTTAGGAAACTGGTGATGAGCACCAAAACAGCTAATCGAGTTGAAAGCCATTTGGGGAGAGAATTCTGAAATTGATGGTCTGGAATTGGCTTCCTCCTTGCCTCCCTCTTTTCTTCCTACTCCCCTGTTCCAAGCTACTTGCCTTCCTGAGACCATTTGGCAGCTCCATATGCATGAAGCCTCTGTGCATGTGGTCTCTGGCTTTGTTCAAGTCTCGCCGGGTCCTCATACTGGATTCTCTTCTCTTTAAGCCAAATAGTGATGTGGATAGTGGGGCTGGAGACCAGGGATGAGGCCCAGAGGGCAACAGATTATAGGAAAAACTTTACTCAAGCCAGTTGTGGACCCAAGGGGCAGCTGAATGTTGAGCCCTGTTAGTGTGCCAGGTGTGGCAAATTCCCAGAGAACTGGGAGAGAGTTGAGTCAGTGGGCTGAGCCTCCCCTACCCATGAAGCTATGAGAGTATGGGGAGACTAGAGAACAGATGAGGGAGGGTCCATGGATGACATTTTACCTTTCAATACCTAAAGGACTCCTATCATTTAGGGTATTCTAACAATGAGATCTAAACCCAGCTGAGTTGACATGGAAAATCAGCCCCTCATCTGAGAGGCCTAGCAGAGAGAGAACAGTTAGATTAAACACCTAGATACAAGCCCAATAAAATAGAATGCCTAGAGAGATATCTGGAGACTGGAATTAACGTAGCCATTTGGGAAAACCCTAATGCCCTACAAACAATACTCTCTGGAACTTATAAACATGATTTGTGATTTAAAAAAAATGGTATGAGTCAAATCAGTGTATGTGATCACTTCTGAGACTCAAATTAATGTCCTTCACAAGAAAGCTCTGTTGTTTCTTGTAGTAGAAACAAGTGACACACACCACTTCTGCTTATAGCTCATTGACTAGAGCAGTGTCACTGTCCCACTGAACTGCAGAGAAGTGGAAGCGTGGATCCTGTCATATGCCGGAATAGAAGGGAGAAGTTCCCATGAGTGAACAATAAAAGTTGCCATCACCATCTGAGGTCAGAGAAAAGTCACTAGCTAAAATGCAAATAAACAGAAACACCCCAAAGGAAATATTACTGAGCAATGGATAGTGAGATAAAGATACAGATATCAATACAAAGAGAAATATAATGATTAAGGATATACTGCCCGGGAATATGTAACACAAGTGTTAAATTAAATCACTTAAAACAGAAGAGACATTCTGTGAGAGACATTCTAACTACAAACTGCCTTGCAAACCCTACAAGTAGGAGGTTGCGGAGGAAGGAAATAAAAAGGTTCCAAAAGTCTCATTCATCTTGGGGAGAAAAAAAATGGGAAAAAAAGAGAAGGAACCCTATTTGGAAGGTTTTGATTCTATGGGAGGAAGGAGTAAAGCAAAAGAAGATTGGAATGAGAACATCACAGTGAGAGCGGCAGTGGGTTTTAGTCAGCGAATAGTTGGTAATAATAATAGAATAAATAATAATAGATTTGCATATGTGTGTTTAAGAAAGTAATGAGAGGGAACATAGAGAGAAAAATACGAAATCTCCAACTGAGAGAAACTAGAATGGAAATCAATGAAACAACTGGCAAAAAATAGGCTAAGTAAAATATAAAACAATAACCAGGGTAAGGTAGAACGAATAAAATCAAAGATATCATTAATTACATTAAATGTGAAAGGACTGAAACTATCCATTAAAAGGCAGATGCAGATTAGAATAGAAACCAAACTCAGATATATGCTGTTTTTAAGGAATACACTTAAAAAAATAATAACAATAAAGAGAAGGAGAAGAAGGAGAAAAAGGGGAAAACAAAGGGATAGACAACGAGATACCAGGTATCAGAAACCAAAAGGAAATAAAAGCGGTAAAGTTATTGTCCTGCAAGGTGGGATTTACAATGAAAAGCACTAAAGAGGATTAAGAGAGACAATACACAGATTAAAAAAATACAAATGAGTAAGAAGATATAATAGATGTAAATATGTATGAAACAAAGTGTAACGGCTAAAGATAAAACAAAAAGTTTTAGATTGTAAGAGTAAGAAATACACAAAATGCAAAAAAGCCACAAAGTCATTGCAGATTTGATTAGCTTCATCTCAGCCTTACACAGAAGCATCAGGTAAGATTGGAAAGCGGTTGCTCTCCTAGAAAGGACTGCTCACCTAGAAAGGGATTTGTGAGAGGACAGCAGGAATCTCAGTTACGTAGGTACAAGCCTTTAAGTACTATTTTATTTTTGCAAAATACGATCCTTTATTTGATAAACCTAAATATAAATTTGAATCCATGTCTGTGAAATAATCATTTCTCAGAACAAAGGGAGAAATAGAGGAGGTTATTGCTTATGAGAATGCTGTATATTCTCTGGAGGGTGAGTACCAAAATCCATGCCACCCTCTCTTTCCTTCTGAGAGGATTAACTTGTTCCTCATTCATGCTTAAGTACAAATAAATATATAGACTTTACAAAATAAAATAATTAAAATTATGGACATTTCATAAAAGTTTCTAAGTTTATTTCAGATCAAGGTAAAAATCATACTAAATTTATCACAAAGCATTAAGCAATTGTCTTTAAAAAGAAACTCATTTTGAGATAAAAAAATATTTTCTTTTCTTGGTAAAGGAATATACAATTTCTTTTATTTTAAAATCGTCTTTTATGCTTGGTTTAAATTTTCGTTTCTGTAGACAGTTTCTTAAAATCTCTGCAGGCATTAATGAAATTCTGAACGTGTTTGTCCTCACTGCATGCTATTTTGTCAATGCTTCTTTATAAGCAACTAACATTTCCCAGAAGTAAACCAAGTTGCTGCAAGACGGATGAATTGAGAGAAGACCTAGAACATTTTTCAGTCTTCTTGCCAGGCCCATTTTAATTAAAAGCCCTAACTACTTTCTTTTCATGAGATATGTGCATGAATTCATGGGAATCTAATTTGATTTTTATTTCTCTTTATGATTCTCTTTTTCAAAATTCTTATGTTTTACATAATCATTTAAAAAAATGTAATTTTTTCAAATGAAAATTGATTTAATGAGGATGTTAATTAGAATTATGTTAAATTGGAGGACATTACCATATTCATTACACTCATTATTCCCATCGAGAATATCTGTATCTCTTATATAGTCAAACCTGATTTTATACTTCTTGGCAAAATTTCATACTCTTCTCTACATTATTCACATATTTTTGTTTATTTAATTTGTTTTACTTTATCTTCTTAATTGTATTTTGTGATTGATTATGCTACTTTATTAGATATATTTTGGATTTTTCATATTAGCTTTTCTGTCTATTACCTTAATAAATTTGCTTTTTAAAAAAATCTAATTACATTTTAGTATATTTTCTTAGGTTTTCTGAATATAATAATAGTAATTTTGACTTTACAAAATTTGCATCTATTATTTCTGTTTCTTGTCTTATTGCATTGGATAGGATGAGGTTAAATAGTAATTAGCACAGCTGGTATCCTTATTATGAAACTTAAAAAAGATTATTGGAAAAAACTCTATTGCTAGTCCAATAATATGTAGTTGTTTGCTGATTTAAGGAACATATTGTTTAGCATTTTTAAGTGAGCATTCATCTATTGCTGTTTTTCTGAGAATCTTTCTTGGGATAGTGGTCAAGTTTCCTCAAATACTATTTGGGCATCTTTTGAGATGATAATATAGTTTTTCATCTAGGGGCTATTTGCATTATGATCTATACGAAATTTCTTGCTCCTTTCTGGGAAAAACCCTATTTGGCTTTGGTAGATTAATTTTTAATAAATTACTGAATTCCATTTGTGGTGCCTTATTTGGCATTTTTACATATGATTTATGTTTCATTCTATAATTTTTTCTTTGTGCTACCTTTGTCTATTTTTTTAATATCAGAGGGAATATATAACATTCAATTCAACTATATGTTCTTAAAGAGATTATTAAGGAGTGATAAATTTTCAGCATTTAGTATTTGTGTGAATTCACTAGTAAAGTTGTAGGGACCAAGATATTACTTTAGAGATAATTATTTCTTAGATTTTCTAGTTCTTCTATTGTCACTGGTCTCATTTGATTTTCTAATTCTTGAAACAATTATGGAATTCTAATTTCATTAGAAAATCCATTAGATTAGAATATAAGATATATTAACATAAGTTCATGAACGCTAACATTTCATAACTTTAAAAATCTTCCCTAATTGCTGTTTTCATATTTCTTATTTTAATATGCTCTTTGATAGATGTTAACATTGTTATATTTATAAATAGCATATGAATATATTACCTTCATTATCTTACTTATTAGTTGCCTAAATGAATTATGTTGCTTAAATCATTTTATAGATTTATTTTGTTGTTGTTCATTTATATTTGTGTTACTAACTTCTGGACTTACTGAATTGTGGTATAAAAATGTGGTCACATGTGTTATATTCTTTGTATTCAGAGTTTTTTCTTTGTAATCAGTAAGTCATAAGTTTTAAAAATTGGTTTGTACAACCGAAAAGTTGTATGTTCTCTATAGAATGCATATGTACACGTATTATCAATTAAACTTTATTATCTATAGCATTTCATTTGTTTTTTTGTATGTTTTTCTATATATTTTGTCTTCTTTATTTGACTGATTATGTGGGTTTAAAAACCACTATAATTGCTTTTGTCTTAATTTTTTTCTTACATGATAAATGTAAATATCTCCTTTTAAGAAATGTTATTCAAACCACCTACTTCTAAGAGACCATAGTTTATTCTCGTATGTCTACTGGGAATGCAGTATAAAGGAAAGGTCAGACAACAATTGTTAAAAAAGGTAGGAAAGCCATAATGTCATAAGTAATACCATCAACCTTAAAACATGAATGAGATAAATTCAATTGGTATAAACATCCAGAGAAGACAGTATTTTGAAAAAATTATAAAGATAATAAAGCATTTAAAATTGCAAATTTAATAACATTTTACTCTGCCCTAAAAACAATTAGCTCCTAAGTAGAAATAATTAAAATGGTATGTACATTTTGGAATTCATTAAAATCAATAATCCAATTAAAATGTAAAAGCCAAATAAATATTTGAAATATTTTCTACATATATTTCCACAATATAAATATTCTTTTCAAAATTTATGTTAAATATTTGCTTAGGATTCTTTTTTTCCTGATAAAGAATGACGTTATTACCAGTTTTCAAAATTTCAGAACATATTTGAAGAGAGAATAACATTTTAAAAGAGAATAATGTTGAAAATAGAGATAGCCCGATCCTTAGTGTCTAAGAGCAATGAGATGGTGTTGGGAAAACTGGACAGCCACATGCAAAAGACTAAAATTGGACCACTGTCTTACAACCAGACACAAAAATGAACTCAAAATGGATTAAAGACTTGAAGATAAGACCTGAAGCCATCAAACTCCTAAAAGAAAACAGAGGTGGCAAGCTCCTTGACATAGGTCTTAGCAACGATTTTTTGAATCTGACACCAAAAGTAAAAGCAACAAAAACAAAAATAAACAAGTGCCACTAGATCAAATTTAAAAGTTTCTGCACAGCAAAGGAAACCATCAACAAATAAAAAAGCAACCTACTGAATGGGAGAAAATATTTACAAATCATATATCTGATAAGGGGTTAATATCCAAAGTATATAAAGAACTCATTCAACTCAATAGCAAAAACCAAATAATCTAATTTAAAAAATGGGCTGAATAGATATTTTTCCGAAGAAGACATACAGATCGCCCACATGAAAAGATACTCAACATCATTAATCATCAGGGAAATGCTAATCAAACCACAATTAGATATCACTTCACCACTGTTAGAATGGATATCATCAAAAAGACAAGAAATAACAAGCGTTGGCAAAGATGTGGAGAAAAGGGAACTCCTGTGCACTGTTGATGGGAATGTAAATTCGTGTGGCCACTATGGAAAACAGTGTGGAATTTCCTCAAAAAATTATAAATAGAACTACCATATCACCCAGCAATTTCACTTTTGGGTATTTACCCAAAGGAAATGAAAGCACTAACTTGAAAAGATAGATACACCTCCACTGCAGCATTATTTACACTAGCCAAGGTATGGAAACAACCTAAATGTTCGTCGATGGATGAATGGATAAAAAAGATGTGGTATAGATATATATACATAAACAATGGGATGTTATTCAGACATAGAAAAGAAGGAAATTTTGCCATTTGCAACAACGTAGATGGACCTCAAGGGCATTATGTGAAATAAGTCAGATACAGAAAGACAAATACCACATAACCTCTCTTACATGTGGAATCTAAAAGACAAACAAACAAAACCCCAAGCTCAGACACACAGAGGATAAATTGGTTGGTGCCAGAGGCAGGAGCTGGGTGATGGGAGAAATGGGTGGAGGAGGTCAAAAGGTAAAAAAATTAAAAATTAAAAAGAAAAAGAAAAACAAGAATTTCCCTTGAATGAATTGCCACAAGCCTACTCTTTAAGACTCTCCTTAAAGTATTTATGTGGGAGAATAAACCAATTTTCATGGCTTAGTTAATATTATTTTTAGAGAAAGGAAGTTTATCTACTAACTTAGTGGAACAGATGCTCCCATTGGCTAAGAAAATAATTCAAAATCACTGTGTATTATAGACATCTCTTGCAATTGCCATTTATTTTCTTAAAGTAGTATTTTAGTTAATGCCTTGTTAGATTATAGTTACACAATTCTGGATATATATCGGATATATTGAAGGCTCAACTTGATCCACCTCGGAGGAAGAAAAAGAAAAATTGATAGAGTAACTACATAATGAGAATTCACTTTTACTACATCCACCTTAACCACTGGAGAGTACTGACCCTCTGAAGAGCTCTGGTGCCAACTTCATAGCCTCTTGTCCTTACCCGGTATTTCAGCCACGCCACATTGGTTCTGTGCAGTCTTGGACAAGCTTTGTCCAGGTTAACCTGATTGCACCTTGTCTTATTTGCATCCCCTGCACCGTTCAGTTCCTGCCCTAGGGCTTCTCTGAAGACACAGCATAGGAAGCCAGCAGGGGAGCCTGTAGGAATTGCTTGATCCTCCTGAATGCACTGCTTGGAAATGTGGGAGAGTTAACACTCAGAGGGCACTTTATCAAAGGGGGATAGGAACCAACAGATAGATAAATGCTTCCTTCATTTGTCCCTGGGGTGGATAGTTCTGAGGTACCTTTTATAACGGCTCCTCCGAAAGTTTTGGTGACACCGAGTGCTGAGTCACCGTTAGCTGTAGCCAATGTCATAACCATCCCTACCTGTTTTCACACCTTTCCTCACTCCAATTCTCTGGCATTCCAAAACAACCTACCTGAATGTTAAAAAAAAAAGAGAGAGAGAATAATGTTGAAAATAGAGATTTGCCTAATCTTTAGCATCTTAGAGTAATGAGATGGCAGTTTGAGCTTTACCTCGGGGCTAAAAGATTTTTTTCTTGATCATCTTTCTACATCTTACTGGTAATCTCCTTAGTCTCAGTGAGTGACGTTAAAAATTTTTGTTGGAAAATTGATTTAATTGTGCCACAAAGTAAAAGCCTGCCTATTTGGTTACAATTTGATGCTGACCAAATGTTCTTTTGAAAAGTAATTCTCACATCTGCCAACTAATTCTATCATACATCAAATTAGATGTTAGGACTATTTCTTGCCATCTGTATTCAGTAAACTCTTGAATGATAATTTACCATGATTATACAGAATATGTTTTTAGATAGGGAATCTATTTTGCTTAATCTGTGATGGACTTGTAATATGTTATCATGCTAATTGTGAAGAGTTTTAGCATTTTAAAAAATCAAGTGTGGTTGTCACTTCTCCCTGGGCACACAAAACAATTACATTTTCCAACACCTTGCAGTTAGGTGGGACCATGTAATTAACTCTGGCCAATAAAACGTATATTGTGTGTACCACTACCAGGGTGATGAAATTAAAAGCCTTTTAGTGATTAGCTAGTATCTTCCTTTCCTTGCCCATGGTGGTTGTGGACATCATGAGCTGAGATGTCAGAATCACAGGATTAAAGCATCCTGGATACCTGAGTTAAAACATGGTGGACAAACATCCTGGGAAGTGGCCTGGACTCAAATGGACTGTACATGGATGAGGAATAAGCTTTTGTTGTTTTAAACTACTGAGATTTTTGTGTTATTTGTTATTGCAGCATAGCCCCTTCTGGCAAATACATCAAGAAATTTTCCAATTTGGGGCTTTTATTTACCAGTAGAGAGTTTATGAATGGATGCTTATCCTTATAGCTGTTCAGATACTGTTTTGATCGAGGCTGCTCTTTAAAAAGTATTCTCAATATACACACTATGATAATTTAATGATTTTATCTTCATTAGTGCTTCATGTCTTCTGTTAGTGCTGTGCCGTTGTTGCGACTTCTAGTGACCTTGTGTACAGCAGAGCAGAACCCTGCCTGATCTTCTTGTGTCATCCTCTCATCTTCTAGCACTATATTAGACAATGCTCCCTTGCTAGTCATAAGGTTTTCCTGGTCAATTTTTCCAAAAGTGAGTGGCCAGGTCCTTCTTCCTAGTCTATCTTAGTCTGGAAGCTCCACTGAAACCTGTCCACTATGGGTGATCCTGCACTAATAGTATTTGAATTATCAGTAGCATAGATTTCAGCATCACAGCAATGCACAGCTGCTACAGTAGTACAACCGACAGATGGGTGGTGTGGTTCTCTGACCGGGAAACAAACCCAGGCCACAGTGGTGAGATCACCAAATCTTAACCACTAGACCACCAATCTTCATATATTTTATTGTATTTATTTAAGATATGCTTTATACCTAATGTTTCTATTCACTTCACTGTTATCAAATATGTAAGTGCATGGTGGCAATTATTTTTGACCCAGAAATGTTGAACTCATCCATTTTATTTGTAACACTTGTGTTTGGACATGATTGATTATGTGAAATGTGCTCCACCCATTGAATTTTGTTGTTATATTTTGTACTTGTCACATAGAATGCTTAACATGAAATATTTATGTCTCCCGAGGAGCCTTAAATATGCTCCTCAGCGTTTGAAGTAGACAATGGTGGTAGTAAATATTTATTAATTGTAAAGCATGACACCAAAATTTATGAGATGGACTACACGCATATAGAATTTCCATACTGAATGCCAATGTACACATTGATGTGTAATGGATAATAAGGCTGACATGTCTGAAAATGACTGCAAGCTCTTTTGAGGAAAGGATCTATAAATATACTCAAAGATATTACTTAGCCTTTTTTTCCTCTGTTTTGTTTTCTTTTTTCTCAAAATTTGGAGGCGGAGAGAAATAAAGACCTCTCCATTGTGGTCTCTTCCTTTGGGCCTATGAAATTATTCGCTCATACACTTAACAACTGTTTATTGAGTACCTACTCTGTGCCAGATACTGCTCTAAGTGATGAGGCAGAACATTTAAAAAACAGATAATTTTCCTGTTCTCATGGAACTTATACTCTACTACAGACAATCAACAAGATAATTACGTGTGGTGGTTTCATAGAGTAATAACTTCTATGAAGTTGATGTGATATGAAGAGAGATCGAAAAAGATCTCTTAGAGGAGATAATTGTTTTTCAGCTTTTTTCTCACTTTTATCTCAGAATAATTGATACACACCACTATATAAGTTTAAGATATACAGCATGATGGTTGGATGGGGAGGTGATGTTTGAACTGAGAACTGAATGATGAGATCCAATTCCTGTAAAAATCAGATTTTAAAAAAATTTATCTTGGAGTCTATGTAGATCTAAATTAAGCAGTGTAATAACTATCAAATGACATTTTCTGGTTTAAATCCTCTATGTGGAGGCACTACTCTATACCATTTTCTTTTCCTTTGGGATTAAGGGACTGAAAATCTAGCTGTTCTTTTAATAATGTCTGCTTTTAGATATAGGAATTATTAAGTCTGTGGATCAGATCCATTTATTTTTGCATAGTCCTCTCCATCTTCCAATGAGTATATCATTGCAAGTGTCAAGCTTGACATCTATATCTTTAGTCAGTTTTTTTCTGCTAAAGTTGTCATATTTCTTACTCATCATTTTTCTTAATCACCTGGAGTACCGCAATGCCTTCCAAATACCCACCCACACCCATTAGCTCCATTCCAATTCATTTCTCTAACTGCAACTAAATTCTTTTAAAATATCAATCTTATTACCACCCATAACCCCCATACACACATATTCGAGATTCTCTATTAGCTTCTCTTTGCTTTTAGAATGAAGCTACCAGATCTCAATAGGCCCTAGAGGCCCTACCTAATCCCTTTACATTCCTCCCTCCCTTGGTCCCTCTGCTCCAGAACACAGGAAATGGTTAACTTTCTTGCATGTTTCATGTTCCATCTTGCCACAAGTCTTTTCCTATGCTACTCCATCTGGAATGTTCTTAACTCACCTCATATCCTAATGATTTCTTTATAGTTTTCAAATTCTGAATTATTTTAAACATTAGAAAACATGTATAGAATAACAAAGCAAACATTATTGTTTAAACATTATTTCTTGAATTAAATATTTTGTCAAATTTGTTTCAGAGTTTTTTAAAACATTGAATGTATTACGGAAGTATTGAAAATAACTTGTGTAACTATTATTTCATGGTCTTCCTTCCTAACCTCAAATCAACTACTATTTTAAATCTAGTGCATTCCCATTAATGATTTTGTATAAAAGTTCCCATCTTTTTACAATTATAATCTCCATGTGAATTTGGATGATAAGAGCTTGGGTAGAGGGTTAAGGCACAAAGAATAACAAATTATCTGAAGATATTTGGTTCTGGAATTTCAAATAGTAAGTACTGAGAATTTAGACAGACAGATTTATACAAAAATTTACCTGTATCCATCAGTTCCCATGTGTGAACAGCAAGAGTTTCGCCTGTTATGGATCTCTGAATGTGGGTGCGTATGATTTTTTGAAATTTGTACAAATGGATTCATATGGTTTACATAATTTCTGCTACTTTAGCAACATTATGTTTTGTGTAGACGTATCCATTTTGACCTAGTTTATTCACTTTAATGGCTATATAATATCATATAATTATGCCATAATTTAATTATGCATCCTCTAATTATCTCCTTTTTTGTATTATAAGTAATGGCTCAATGAACATGTTTCCCTATTTTGCTTATGCCTAAAGTGTAAGAGTTTTCCTAGGATATAAACTTATGAGTACGATTACTGAGTTGAGGACTTGAATATAGTAGGGGAGGGAAAACTATTCCTCTACCCTCTAGTTCCTTCTGGCTGATCTAAGAATTACATTGACATGAGATGGAAAGACAGGAGAAAACCAAACAAATTTAATAACATGTATACATGGGAGGAACCCAGGAAATCTGAGTACTTGTCAAAATGGCTGAAGCCACCACTTTAAATACCATCTTCAGCTGAAGACAAAGGAGGATGTTGGGGGTAGTGATTTGGGACTTCAAAGGGAAGGAAGGCAACGAACATGGAGATAGAAAAGCAAATGTTTAGTAAACAACTGTTTGCGGGGCTGTGTATAGACAGTGTGAACCCAGAGAGAGAACTTTTATAAAAGTGGTCTTAGCAAGGATCCTCTCAGTCTACCACACCCAGAGTTATCTATGGTGATGGCCTTTCCTGGGACAGGCCCTCTGTCTTCAATTTTTTTAGGTAATTGAGGGGAAAGTCAGTTTCTTTCAGAATCTTTCGTTTTTTAAAAGTAATCAAGCCAAGGAGACCCATTTTGGGTTGACAAATTCTGATCTCCCACAGTATTGTCAATTTTACAAGATATTGTCAAATTGCTCTCTAATATAGATTTACCAATTTACCTTCCACCCATAGAATATGGGAGCTCCTATTTCTTTACTTGTTTCTCAAAAGTGGTCATGTCAACATATACTATATGTTTTCATTTCCATTCCCCTGATAACTAGTGAAGTTGAGTATTTTTCATGTTTTCATTGAAAAATCTATAAATCAAAATTTGGGATAAGTTTATTATGAGCCAGGTCTGAGGACTATTGCCTCGGGGTGGGGAGGGGGGGGCGCTTCCTTCTCCCGAGGAAGGAAGCACACCCAAGAAGTGGGGTGTACAGAGTGCTTATATATGGTCTTGGAACAAAGAGTATACATCACATACGGCAGAAATGTCCCTTTTACAACAGTCACACTACTGCTTTGCTAGCACAGCAGGTCAGTGGTCACAAAGTGAGCACAGCAGATCAGTAATTAATCCTTAGTTTCTGAAAAGAGATCCTTGTCCTTAAGGAAATGCTGATATGGGGAGGAAGCTATATTCCTATATTTAAGGGCATCATTTTTGTCTTTGGGACATTGTAAATGTTTAAAGTAGATGTACAATGCATGCTCAACAGGCCACATCTGGCCTTCCTGGAAAAACAAGATCAGGCCAAATTAGTTTTAAACCAAATCGCTTCCTCATATACTCCCATATATCCTATCATTTTTCATTTATTTATCAATTCTTTCATACACATTTTTGAGTTCGGTTATCACATTCAACGAAAGCTTCTATTGGATTTTGATGAAAATTGCATTGAATTTAGAAATGTGTAGAAAATTGACATAATTTTGATGTTGAGTTTTTAGTGTTGTTTAGGTTTTTTTATATTTTTAAAGTATGGTTTTAGGTCTTCAAATCCACTTTTTAATTTCCTCCATAGACTTTTTTTACATGTTTTTTAAAGAAATTTTCCTACGTATCTGATAGTTTTGACTATAACTGGAGATATCTTCTTTTAAAGTGAATTTTCTAAATATTTGTTTATGATGTAATTGCTCTTTGTACACTATGTATTTTTCAGGTCTTCAGTCACACACGTTACTTTAGAACCTATCTGACTTCCTCCATGTATTTCCTGGCTCTGGGCACCTCTCCTACATAGCATTGCCGCCGATGCTATTTCCTTTGTTTTTGTGAGTACTTCATTAAATGCTATCGACTTCACTAGAGTTTATGTTCCAGGTTACAGATCATGTTTGTTTTCCCCCATCTTTATATCTCTTGTGCCTAAGGAAAATGCTCTGCACAAAGCAGATATCTAACTAGTCCTTTTTTAGTAAGTGACTATATGAATGAATGGGTTAGTACTATCATTTTTTTAAAGCAAGTTATTAATTACCCTTAGATCCTCAGAGTATAAGAGAGATTAAAGGAAGCTTCTCTTCAGACATAACAGTTCAGTTCACACTGGAGACAAATCAATTAAGGCTAGAAGTCTTTAAAAGACTGAAAATGATCACCATTCAAGGCTTAAAATTATGTTTTCACTAGCTCCCGTCTGCTGATCATAATAACCCTCTTCACATAAAACATGAAAAAAAGAATTGCACAGAAGAGGAGAGAAGTAACTGTTGCCCTTCATTTTAAGAGTCCTTTAATAGTAAAATGCTGCAGAGTATTTATGTAAATCAGCATGAATAACAAATGAAATTGTTCTGATCAAGACTACTAAAAGGAGGGCTCAATGAATTAATTGTAAACAAAGTACAGCTCTTTACAATGCTACAATTCTTGTAACTGGGATGCAGTTTGATGAACTATAAAGAAAATAGTTTAAATTTAATTTTATGCTGATACAATAGCTAAGAGTTTAACAACACTTTTTCCAATCTGGATTACAAAGGAAGAGGAACACATTAACTGTTGTCGAGATAATTGTTTTCTTTTTCGACTATAGGTTTTCCAAGCAGGAGGAGACTGTAAGCCTAGAAATGATCTTTATTCTAACCAAATCTTCTGTTAATAATAGCATATGAAGGGGAGCAGAATTTGCCCCTGAAATACGTTTCTTTGGCATAGGAATTATCTTAGGTTGATTATTTTTAAGAAACAGTAGACATAGGTAAAGCTCTGAAAACCTAGTAGAAGCTACCCTTTTGTAAGAGATGTTGACATTCATAAGAAAGATCTCCATTTGTAAGTCTGTCTCCCCTTCTGTATTACTGAACCAGGTTCATTTTTGCCTGCCACCCAGAAAACCAGACACCGAGACAATGAGATTGAAGCAGAGAGTTTACTCACAAGGCAGCCACGTGAGGAAGCAAGAGCATGAGCCTCAAACTCGCTCCCCAAAAATAGGGACCCAGGGATATTTATGGGATAGGGGGCAAGGTAGTCTGAAACGTGGAGATAGGTGGTTGGAGGTGAGGAGAGGTGATGTAATTGATGATCTGTGCAAGCATAGTCAGACTTCATGCCTCTTCATAGGACCCATGTTCACAAAATGGCAGCTTTAGCATGGTCTGAGGGTGGAGTTTTTAGCCTCTTGGCATGAAAAGGTCGCCTATTGGACATCTCCATGGGCCCAGTTGATGAGTTGGTGGTCACAACCAGCCTGAAGTGGACAAGGAATAGTAATTCCTGAAAAACAGCTCACACACCCATTACCATGGTGACCCAGGCTCCAGGGAGATGTTCTCTATAGGAGCCTAATGGGAGTCAGATAGCATATTGCCTAAACAGCACAGTTAACAATGGGTGGGTTAAACAGCTAAAAGCTATAATCAGTAATTGCAAAAAGGAAAAAAAATTTAGCTCCTAGCTACTTAATCATCAGTGGCTAACTCTCTGCCGGTTTCATGTGTACCAGTAAGAGGAGGATGACTAAAACTCTAGAAACTCTTATCAGTGGAGAAGCCTTGAACTTAAATCTGTATGACAATCATACCCTTGTTTACTGTGCTTTGCTTGGTAACCTCCTATAACTGGTTCTCCCCTTCATCTCCAATTTTTAGTGTGAAATAACTGAAAATTGTGACATTGTCCAGATTAAAAGACTAATTAGAAAAGGTACAATGCAGGTGCTGTTGCAGTTGATCTCAGCGTGTCTATGCACTGGTGTATTACTACTCCACACTACTTTCCTTTTGTTCTGAACCATATCACCATGTCACCTACCCCTTCAGTATGAGCTGTCATTTTTTTCTTTAATAAACTTCTCCTCCCTCCACTTGCAAAAAAGTAGTTTTAGAACTGGGATCTACTCTGTGGGGGACTAGAATTGGCCACCCCAAGACATGTATCTTTGGCATGAGGAGTATTTCGAGCTGGTTACTTTTAAAAACTGCAGACAGAAAAGAAACTCTGAAAAGTAGAATTTACTTACCCTTTGTTAAGAGACATTTACATTGTAAAAGAAATTTCTATCTGTAAAGGTGTCTCCCTCTCTGTACCAGGAAGGAGGGATGACCTTATCTCTAGAAACTCTTATCAATGTGGAAGGCAAGGACTCAAGTCTGCATGATAGCCTGACTCTTGTTTGCTGTACTTGTGTGGTAATCACCCATGATCGACCCTTCCCCTCAAACATCCTCTTTTGCCTTTAGCTGAAGATGATATTTAAGGTGGTGGCTTCAGCCATTTTGGCAAGTTGCACAGGTTGCCTGAGCCTCTCCCATGTATACATGTTATTGTGGGGGACTGGAATTGGCCACCCCAAGATATGTCTCTTTGGCATGAGGATTATTTGGGGCTGGTTACTTTTAAAAACTGCAGACAGGAAAAAAACCCTAAAAAGTAGAATTTACCTACCCTTTGTTAAGAGACATTTACCTTGTAAAGGAAATCTCCATCTGTAAAGGTGTTTCCCTCTCTGTACCTTTCTGGAAGGAGGGATGACCTTATCTCTAGAAATTCTTATCAATGTGGAAGGCAAGGACTTAAATCTGCATAATAACCTGATCTTTGTTTACTGTACTTGTCTGGTAATCTCCCGTAACTGACTCCCTCCACCCCCAACATCCTCTGTCTTTAGCTGAAGATGGTATTTAAGGTGGTGGCTTCAGCCATTTTGGCAAGTTGCTCAGGTTGCCTGAGCCTCTCCCATGTATACATGTTATAAAGCTTTGTTTAATTTTCTCCTGTTATTCTGTCTCATGTGAATTTAATTCATTCTCCTGCCAGAAGAACGCAGAATGGGTAGAGGAAATGTCTTCCTCTCCTACAACTCTAACCTGTTCAAGTATTTTACAAAGTACAGAGGCAAAGATAGATGCTCAGAAATGATTGCTTCGGTTGCAGGAGAGTGAGTATCTTTGAAAAGCAGAAGATAGAACTATAGTCCTTTGGGCCTGACTTGGGTTACAGCTAGATATGAAAAGCTCAATGCAATAGGTAAAGTAGGGCAGGAAGGTTCTAAGAAAAGGGGTGATATTTGACATCAGAAAGAGGGCTACATTGTGAATCATAGGTGATCAGTTTATTCCTGGAGAGACCCTTCTTCTTCTCAGGGTGCATGTGCAACAGTTTAGTCTGAAAAAAGGAAATGACAAGAACAAAGCAGGGCTAACCCATGTGGAAAGGGCTTGGTCTATGACATGGCTTCAGTCTCAGCAGGAAAACTGAAACAGAAGCCCAATCAGAAGGATGATTGTGTGAGGAGGGAACATGATGGCAAAAGTGGGGTAAGTAAAGGCCGAATCAGAGAGAACAGCATGAGAGCTTCAGGCATTAAGAAGAGCGAGCCTCAGGCCACCAACATTTATAGAGCATTGGCAGGCATCGTGGAGGCAGGTGAGAAATACACGCATATCCCTGCCTTTAGGTGCTCTGGATCTAGTCAGCAAAAAAGACACAAACAGTTTCATTATGAGAGAAAAACAACAGGCTTAGAAGTATCCACAGAGTAGGTGTAGCAACACAGAGGGGTACAAGACAGCCTGGGATTTCAAGGAAGATGATTATGACCGAATTTGAAGAATGAGTAGAAATGAGTCAGATGAAGAATGAGTGGGAGGTCATTCTAGGTCAATAGAATAGCACGAACATGGTGTCAGAGAGTGTGAATCAGCGTGACGTGTCCTAGAACTACAACCAACTCTGTATTTACTAGACATTAGCTTTCCAGGCAAAGAAACGTAGGAAATGGAGGGATTAACAGGCCAAATCATGGAAGAACTTCTCTATTACACTGCTAGACTTTGACTCCTGACATTTGAAATATTTTTAAAAAGAGACTGATAAGGCAATGTTACATTTTACATTTAATCAAAAGTAAAGAGATCTGAGTGGGGTAATGTGGGGGCAGTGAGCCTAGTCAGGAGGCTGAAGAAATAACCTGGGGAGAACAGCTGAAGGCCTGGACTAGGGGAGTACTGATAGGACTGGAGAGGAAGGGGCATAAGCAGGAGAGATTTAGGAAGTGAAGATATTAATTATGAACCAGAATGGCTTGTGATTTAATGATAAGCTTGAGGGCAAAGAAATAAATAACTGTTTCCAAGTGGTATTGACAAAGACAGGGCCAAATATACCCCTCAGGAAGTGTGTAAGTTCATTTTAGTGGCATGCAGCATGTTCCTTAGTGTAGGCTGTTATGCTGCTGTAAAAACAACCAAAACTTCAGTGGCTAAGCATCCAGTTTATTTCTTGCTCATGCTACACATCCTGCATAGATTGTAAGGGATCTCTGTTCCATACAAGCATGCAGGGATCAAGGCTACTGAGGTGTCATCATTTTGTACCTGCAGTAACCAAGTCAGGTCCCAGCAGCAGAGGGAGGAAGCTTGGAGAAGTGTGCATAGACCTATCTCACCTCAGCCAAGAAGTGACACCCCTTTCTTCTGCTCACATTTCTTTGGTCAGAAATAGTGACGTATCCTTATCCAGCTTACAATTTACACAGAAGCCTGATAAATGTTGTAGGGGAGGAAGAAATTTTCCTCTACTCTTCTAGGTTCTTCTGGCTGGTCTAAGAATTAAATTGATATGAGACAGAACAACAGGAGAAAATCAAACAAGTTTAATATCATGTATACATGGGAGAAACCCAGGAAAACTGAGTAACTTACTAGCATGGCTGAAGTCACCACCTTAAATATTGTCTTCAACTAAAGACAAAAGAGGATATTGGGGGTAGTGGTTTGAGACTTCAAAGGAGAAGAAGAAAATTCACATAGAGATGGAAAAGCAGATGTTTGGTGGATGGAAAAGAGATGGAAAAATAAATGTTTGCCATGCCTTGCAAAGACGACGGGATGTGGAGAGGACTTTGATCAAACAAGTCTTGCTAGATTCCTCCTGGTCCCACACCTAGTTCATATTATACTGCAGTTCTCTATGGTCATGGCTCCTTCTTGAAATAAGCCTTCTATCTTAAATTCTTTTAGGCAGTTAGGGGGAAAGTCGAAGTTTCCTCCTGAGTCTTTTGTTCTTAAAAATAATCAAGCCAGGGGCCGGCTCCGTGGCCGAGTGGTTAAGTTCGCGTGCTCCACTGCGGTGGCCCAGGGTTCGGATCCTGGGCGCGGACATGGCACCGCTCGCCAGGCCACGTTGAGGTGGCATTCCCACATCCCCAAACTAGAAGGACCTGCAACTAAGATAGACAATTATGTACAGGGGGGGTTGGGGAGATAAAAGCTGAGGAAAAAAAACAAAAAGATTGGCAACCATTGTTAGCCCAGGTGCCAATCTTTAAAAAAAAAAAAAATCAAGCCAAAGAGATATATTTTGGAGTAAGCAAATTCTACTCCCCTACAACATAATCTTCATAATGCCCAGAGGGAAAGGAGAATCAAATATTGATGACAACTAGTGAATTATGGTGAAATCTAAGGTAATGCTAACCTGTTCTGGTGTGAAGTTATGTAGCATAAGCCAGGCTAAGCTTGGCCACAGGAAAATATTCAGAGCACTCACTTTGTAATATCTCGCTCTGTGCCAGGCCCTTTGCTAAACCCTCATATATTAAAAGAATTCAGTAATTTAATCATCACAACCATTCAATAATAAAATAAACCCTTAGTGCCTTTTTGAATTTTGAACTTGGAAGACAACTTTCAAATGATGATTCTAGAACAAACCTGCTATTTTGCAGATGAAGAAATGATACCAAGAAGAGTGAAATGAAAAAGTACAGACTTCCAGTTATAAAATAAGCAAGTCCTGGGGATGTAATGTACAGCATGATGACTGTAGTTAATACTACTCCACTGCATATTTGGAAGTTGCTAAGAGAGTACATCTTAAAAGTTCTCAACACAAGGAAAAAAATATTTGTAACCATGTATGATGACAGGTGTTAATTAGACTTACTGTGGTGATCGTTTTGCAGTATATACAAATATCAAATCATTATGTTGTACACCTGAAACTACTATAATGTTATATGTCAATTATACCTCAAAAAGACCCACCATACCCCAAACAGCAAAGATGCTGACAGGCTGACAGACAAAAGTTACCATCCCATGAGCAGGAGACCCAAGCATTTTTATCTTTCACAGAGACTCATACAAAAAAGTACAAAATAAGTAAACCAATAAGAAAAAAAAATGTACGGATGAGTCTCTGATAACATAGAAAATGAGTCACAGAGTTAAGAATCAAACTCAGAATGGACTCTAAGTCCAGAGTGTTTTTCCTCCATCACACTATTCGTCATGTTCCATCACTTGGATCCCAAAGCTTACACGAGGGCTCTGTGGCATTGCGTACAGCTGCGCAAAATTACTGGAATAAACCTCTCAGTAAAGAGTGAGTATAAAGACATGTTTAAATTATTATATTTTTATTCAATATTGATATAATCTCTGCGGCTTACTCAAGAAGACATGGCTGGTTGTGCTGGTTTTATAGATACCCCAAACGACACTGCATTATTGTACTGAAAACCTTGTGGTTTGGTGGGGTGCAGTTTTTCCCCTTAACTCCATAAATGCTTGTCAAATGAACTCTCCGTCTTTATGATTTGGAGTTATATTTAACACTATTTGTCACACCAAATTCTGCCTGGCCTACGGGACAGGAGGGAAGTACGGCAGCCCTCCTCTGGCCAAGTCTCACGGCCTACCGTATTTAACCTAAGAAATGCCACATCATGGCACTAACTTCCTGCTTTAAAATTCCAAAGAAAATTGCACAACAGAAATGAATTCGAATTACTAAATATTAAAAGAAATTAACTGTCATTTAAACTGGCGCTTCGGTTGAGATACGCAACCACGGACAAAGCGGAGTTAATGCAAAAGCTAGTTTCTGGCTGCAGAGTTTAACAAATATTATATGAAGTCTACAGGCAAGAATGAGATTTAATTGACCAGTGATTTATAAAATAGATAACAGTTATCAAAGAAAGAGATGTAAATTATGAAATTAGACAACAAGGGGCTTTTATGAATGAAGAAATGTTTTTTTGTTTTTTTTTAAGATTTTATTTTTTTCCTTTTTCTCCCCAAAGCCCCCCGGTACATAGCTGTATATTCTTCGTTGTGGGTCCTTCTAGTTGCGGCACATGGGACGCTGCCTCAGCGTGGTTTGATGAGCAGTGCCATGTCCGCGCCCAGGATTCAAACCAACGAAACACTGGGCCGCCTGCAGCGCAGCGCGCGAACTTAACCACTCTGCCACGGGGCCAGCCCCTGAAGAAATGTTTTTAAAAAAGAATTAGTGAAAGTTAGGCAGAAATTCCCAGACTTTGGGGCTTACGTCTGAGGATAGTGCAGAAGTTATTTAAATGTACAGGGTAAACTACAAAATAGATACATTTCATCTTCTTGGAGCCTCTATTTTAATAAAAATTGTAATGATTTAACCATATTTTTACATTATTATAAACATGCATATATTGAGTAGAATCGAAGCTTGCATGACTTTTTATGATATTGCAAGAATGATAACGGAAGTGGAGCACGTAGTCTTCTCTGAGAATACAGTACGTGAGTGAGTCCCTCTGCCATTAATGGTAGGAGACCAATGAACTCTGAGAAACAGGAGGGAATTTGCAAATTGGAACAACGCAAGTTTGTGGTTTTATCATGTCTTTGGACTTCAGATTAAAGGATCCAAATTATCCTTCACCAGGTAAAAAAGCAGGAAAAGGCCAAGCATTACTATCTTCCTTTGAACATGAACTAGATGATAATGTGGATAAATGATGAGAGGTAACATTGAGTTTCAAAGTTGGCAGAGCATCTAAGAACCTTCCATTTTTATATTAGAGGACAGAGGGTTGGCTGAGCCCTAGGCAACAACACTCTACGACACCTGTCACGATGGGGATTTTAGTTCTGCCTACTCCTACAGAATGTATGTCCTCCATTTCTCTTGGCATAGATTTGAATTGCATACTGAAACTGTGAAATAGAAAGACAGATTTAATAATCGTTCTACTTAGTAAGTACAGCTGGGGCAGGTAATTAAACAGGTTTTCTCTTGCCAGCAGGCCTAAAGCAATGTAGCTCAGAGTCTCGGTCACACCACTGGACTGAGATGGAAAGCTAATATTAAACAGGCCTTCTCTAGGCAGGCCCATGTCAGCATTGCTGTTCTTAGCAAGCAGAAGTTATTAAAGGGGCCTAGTCAGACGGCCAGAGGCCTGCCAAATCTTCAGTCTTAGGAATACTGAATTTATAGCCCGAAAAATGAAAAAGAACTGGAATAATTGAAGAATTATTAACATTATTATTGAGGTGGTTGATATCTAATAAAATATGTTCATTGTGAATCTTTGATATTGTCATGATATGAATAACTATTCAAACATTGGGGAAATAATTTCTTAATTTTTAAAATTTCTTTTTTTGCATTATGAAAATACAATATTTAATTAATATGAGACATAGTAGCCTAATTGAGTGTAGGTTGAATAGTGACAAAACAGTCATGGGGAGATGAAAATTGACCTTAGTTAAATAGCACTTTGTTAAGAAATGGTTTTTTGTTTGTTTGAGAATGGAAAGTCAAAACAATTTAAACACTTTTCATTTAAAAAATATGTGAAATATGTCTTGAATTTAGATAATAATTTTTCCTATATTTATTGCTCCAGTTATACATTGCTATGTAACACACTGCCCCCAAACTTAGTGTCTTAAAATAGCAAACACCTTAGTATACCTCATTATTTTGGGGGTCAATAATTTGGGTAGGGCTTAGCTAGGTAATTCTTCTGCCCGACATTGTGTCATCCCGGGTCAATTGGTGGTATTTAGCTGATGACTAGTCTGGTCTAGACAGTCCAAGACAGCTGGTGCCTTGGTGGGGACAAGTGAAAGTCTGGGTCCGGTTGTGCCTTTTTCTTTTCTTTTTTTTTTTTTGAGGAAGACTAGCCCTGAGCTAACTACTGCCAATCTTCCTCTTTTTGCTGAGGAAGACTGGCCCTGAGTTAACATCCATGCCCATGTTCCTTGACTTTATATGTGGGACGCCTACCACAGTATGGTCGTGCCTTTTTCTTTCTCTATGAAATCTCAGGGCCTCTCCATGGGGCCATATTTGGTCCTGCCGTTGATGCCCAGGCAGCGTGTCCTGATTAACCACCACTGGAGTTGAAGTATGCTACCGATTCAGTGATTGCTGATTTCGAGATATATCTTGTCCTTATTTCAACAGGGTGTTAAAACTATAAATATTCTTCACACATCAAGCATATAAGTTTCAACAAATGTTTTTGGACGACTTGGTGATATTTCAATCTTGTTCCACTGTCTGGGAAGGTATCAAATCTAACTATGAGTTACTCGAATTGCTCTACCCTATGGTTCCACTTCCAAGTGGCTGTGTATGGTGGTTCTGGTGGTGGGTAGTAGAGAAGGGGCTTGGTTGGAGCAGATTTTTCAATCAATTCTCAATATTATGTTTTCATTTGCTTGTTTTTTTTTTTTTTGAGGAAGATTAGCCCTGAGCTAACTACTGCCAATCCTCCTCTTTTTGCTAAGGAAGACTGGCCCTGAGCTAACATCCATGCCTATCTTCCTCTACTTTATATGTGGGATGCCTAGCACAGCATGGCATGCCAAGTGGTGCCATGTCCGCACCCAGGATCCGAACTGGTGAACCCTGGGCTGCCGAGAAGCAGAACGTGCGAACTTAACCACTGCACCACTGTGCTGGCCCCCATTTGCTTGTTGTTTTGAAAGGAGGGGAAGAGGATGGGAGGGTTGTAAATTCAGTGACTTGAATACTCTTGTATTTTTGAGATTAAAAAATAGATATGCTTCTATAAAGTTTTTTTTGTTTTTTACTGTTTTAAAACATTTAGAAAAAAATCTCAATCAATATGAACTGAAATTGCATGCTTCATGCTAAATATAAAACATTTGGGCAGTTGTATAATATGAGATATCTACAATTTAAACCAGATGAGAACAATGCAGAAATAAACACAGAATTGGAAGTGTTGTCTGAATACTTAAAAACAGAATAGACATAACTCCAAATCTGTTACATACATTTAGAAGTCGTTTCAGAGATATTCATACAATATGAGCATTAAAATTTATAACATCTTTTTAAAAATGTAATTATTTTACTGGATAGAATTTTTACATGGCCAATTAAATATACTAAATATAAGTTATAGAGAAAAAAGTCTTTCCTTACCTGTATTCCTCATCCATCCAGCTCTCATCTCTACCCCAAAGAGAGACAATGTAAGCAGTTTCTTTATGCACGAACAAGCAAATATGAATATGTATTATCATTTTCCTATTTTCACAAAAATGTAGCATTCTATACATGCTATCTAGATCTTGATTTTTTCACTTAACAATAAATCTGTCCATATCCAGACATGAAGCTCTTTCTCATTTTTTACAGTTGTATATATGGCAGTATATAGATGCACCATAATTTAAACAGCTCTCTATTGATGAACATTTGTTTTTTTAAAAAAACTTTTTGATGTAATCAATAACCTAGTGTTTACATGATTTAAAACATAAGCATATCCAAGGAAAATTTCCCAGAAGTGAAATTGCTGGGTCAAAATATAGATACATTTGCCATTTTCATGGATATTATCAAATTGATCATCAGAAAAGCTGTGAATGTATACTCACTAGAAATATATGAGACTGGCTTCATACAACATTACCAACAGTGTGTAATGAAATTTTATTCTTTTTTCCAAATCAACAGGTTAAAAAAGTGTCATTTCTGGAGGCCAGCCCTGTGGCTGAGTGCTTAAAGTTCTGTGTGCTCTGCTTTGGTGGCCCGGGTTTGTGGGTTGGTGTTCTGGGCTCAGACCTACACCACTCATCAAGTCATAGTGTGATGGCGACCCACATACAAAATAGAGGAAGACTGGCACAGATGTTAGCTCGGGGCAAATCTTCCTCAGGAAAAAAAAAGTGGCATTTCTGTATCATTAATGCACATTTCTTTTATTCTCATTGAGTTTATGCTTTGCTTTTCATATTTTAAAGCATTTTCTTTCCTGTAAACTCTATGATCATATCCTTTCACCAAAGATCTATTGGGTTATTGGTCTTTTTCTTATTAACATTCCTTACTAGTATTCCTTAATATTAATATTTAGAGAACTTTATATATTAGAGTTGAGACATTATTGACCTGTCTCAGCAAATATTGTTCATTTTCTCTTGCACTTTGACTACATTTATAATTTTATTTGGCCTTGCAGAAGTTTTTTACCTTTATGTGGCTAAATCTATCCATCTTTTCTTTAACGACTTCTGGATTTTGAGTTACAGTTAGAAAGGATTTGTCTCTCCAGTTTTATAAAGTAATTCTCCCAGTTTTCTTCGGGTACAATTTAAACACCTGCTTTGGTGGGAACTTACCTTAGTGCCTGGTATGAGGTATGGATACAGCGTACTTTTCTCTAGTTATTCCAATGCCATTTGTTGAATAGTTCATCTTTTCCCCACTAATGTGATACGTTAACTTTATCATATTTCAAATTTTTATATATATTTATGTAGAATTCTGGGTGCTCTATTCTGGACCATTGATCTGACTTTATTTATGAGCTGATATCTCACTGTTTTAACGTTCAAGCTCTCCTATATTTGTTTTAAGTATATCATAAATGAGTTATCTTACAAGGCTAGTCCTCCTTATTGTCTTCCTTATTTTTTTTAGAGTTCTGCTGGAAAATTTTTTTGTTTATTTTTGATGATTAGTTATGATTATGATTAATTACTATTAGTTTGTCTAATTAACACTGTTATTATTTATATTTAGGTTGTATCAAATTTATAGAGTAACACAGAGAATTAAAATCTTTATGATAGTGAGCATTCCTATCCAGTGACATAGTATGTTATTACATTTGTTTATGTCTGTGTCTCGTCCTTCAATGCTGCGTTAAAGTTTTCTTCAAAAAGATCTTTTGCATCTTTGTTATTGTTATTCTTTCCTATTTAACCTTGGTATTGTAAATAGGATTTTTTTCCTTGAATTGTATTTTCTAAATGGTTGTAATTTGCATTTATGAAAGCTGTTGGTTTCTGAATATTAATTTAATATCCTTTTACCTTACAGAATTTTTGTAAGAATTTTCTAGTTGATTCTCTTGAGTTCTACAGGTAAACAATCATGTCAGCAAATAGTGATAATTTTATATCTTCCTTCCAAAATATTTTACCTCCAATATCTTTTTTAATTTAACATAAATTTTAATTACATAGGTAATAGATGAACATATTATCATTTAAAAAAACTAAAACATGACAAATAAATTTAAAGTACCTCTTAACTACCATATACAGTTCCATTCTCCTCTCCAGAAGACAACTATTTTTTCAGCTCAATGTATATAATTTTCCCAACTTTTCATACAACTTAACATATAGAAATATATTTATTGTGTGTGTATGATTTTAGCATCAATGTTGTAAAACTATGTGTATTCTTTTATTTTTTTACTCTATTTAAGTTTATAGGCTTGTGAGCTAAGATAGATATATTTTTACTATGAATCTATTGACTTCTACTTCATTTAGTGTTGTTAGGTTGAACAATATGACTATTTTTTTCACCTACAAAAGTGACGTTCCACATAACTCAACTAAATGTTTATCAAGGTGGTTGCTAAACTTTTTCAAATGTTTTTTATCTGTGGTGTGATTTATATTACTTACATTAATAGATTTCCTAATGTTGAATTATCATTATGTTTATGTAATAAAATTTAGTCAGTCATGAAAAAATTATCTTTTAATTTTGTTGTATTTTCTTTTTAAGTATTTTATTTAGGATTTTTGCATCAATATTTATAAGTAACATTATTCTATAGTTTGTTTTTAAAGTACAATCCTAACAAGACTTTAGTATCAATGTCGTATTCACTTTATAAGCTTGCTTTCTTTTTCATGCCTGGAGCAGAACAGCGTTTCAATAGTCTGATTGTTAAATATTTGTTGGAATTCTCCTGTGAAGCCCTTTGATCCTACTGCTCTCTAGGGGGATTAATCTTTGACTATTTTTCTCTCAATTGTTTTATGGAAGTTAACCTTTCCTGATTTTCTGCTTTCAACTCAGTTTTGAGAAATTATTTTTCATAGGAAAAATATCTATGTTATTTAAGTTTCAAATTTACTATCATATTATTAACATAGCACTTACTGGTTGTTCAACTTTTTCTATTTTAGTGACTTTTTCTTCGTTGTATCCTCCTATTAAATACTTTCTTCCAGTTGATCTTGGTTAAGTAGTGATTTGTATGTTTTATTGTGTACTTTTTTCCTCAGAGAAGCAGTTTATGGATTTATTATTTTTGCTGTTTACATATTTTTACGTCATTAAATTCTACTTTTGTTTTTATTAATTCTTTCCTTATGCTTGCTTTCAGTTTATGTCTCTACTGCTAACAGTTTGAATCAGTTACTTAATTCATTCTTTCTTTTGAACTAATAAAAGTATTTAAGGCTGTGCATTTTTCTCAAAACACTTTTTGTCTATATTCCATGTGCTCAAATATGGAGTATTTTTATTACCTTTGGTTTTTAGAAGTCTTACAATTTTCTTTAGTGTTTAATTCAAGTTAAGAGAGAATTTTTTTCTATATCCACATTTGCTGGATCCACCTTTACTTGTTTTGTTAATTTCTAATTTTATTGCATTTTTATCAGAGAATATTGTCTCTACAACCTGTGATAGTTAATTTTGTACATCAACATGGCTGCACCACGGCCTGCCCAGATATGTGGTCAAACATTATTCTGGATGTTTCCGTGACAGTGTTTTGGATGAGATTGACATTCAAATCAGTAGACTTTGAGTAAAGTAGATTGCCTTCCACAACGTGGGTGAGTCTTGTCCAATCATTGAATCAGTTGAAGGCCTGGATAGAACAAAAACACTGGCCTCCCCCAAGCAAGACAGAATTCTCCAGCTGACTGCCTTCAGACTTCCTCCACAACATCAGCCGCTCCTGGTTCTACAGTAGACTGTCTTAGGACTTGAAATGGAATATTGGCTCTCCTGGGTCTCCAGTCTGTTAGCCCAGCCTGCAGATTTTGGACTTGCCGGCCTCCAGCCTCCAAAATCATGTAAGTCGATCCCTTATGATAAATGAATAAATAAATATCCTATTGCTTCTGTATCTCTGGAGAACCCTAATACACCACCCAACACTTTAGTCTATATTCCCCTATTATTTTTATTTTTGCTGAATTTTGTAGTATTAAGAGGAGCTCATGCGAACAATGTTTCCTGAATTTATTCGTTTTTAAAGTTTTCTATCTTCATGACATCTTCATTTACTATAAAATTTGTAAATGGCCTTTCTTTTTCATTTTTTATCTTTTTATTATCTTATAGGTTTTCCATTGTCTTCTGGCATTGAGTATTTTTGGGTAGAAATCTGAAGCCAGTCTTATTTTTTCCCCTTATAAATATATGGTTATTTTCCCCTGGTTGCTTTACAGTTAAACTCCAGTAACTTTGCTGACTTAAGTCTGGCTGTTGAGGGTGGCACTCAGTTTGCTTTGGCCTATAATATGTCCTTTTAATATGGAAATACAAAGGGCATTGCCACTTACAACTTGAGACTCTGTAAAATGTCTTCTCTGAATTTCAGACTCCTCATCTGCATAAAAGGGAAAATAATTGGATTTGCCTTAGATGGTTGTTATGAGATTGAGTTAATATTTTAAAAATGCTTAATACTGTGCTTGATATATACTAAATGGCATTGTTTATTCAATAAATTAATAAATAAACAAAGCTAAATTTCTTTCAGTAAAGTTTTCTTTATTTTATGTATTTAAATGTTATTTCAATTTTCTTCATAGAGAATTTCAATTGTGTGTATATTGAATGTCCTTTGCCAGTCTTCTAAATCTATTGTTTTCTCACTAATCCTTAGACAAAAAAAAACAAAAACAAAAAGACAAAATTATTGAGGTATATTTTTCAGTGGAAATGAAGAATTTTATGAGTTTTGGTAAATGTATACTGTTGTACTATAGCCGTTACAGTCAAATTTTAAAACCCTTCCCCGACCCCCAACACTTCTCTCATGTTGCTTGTGGTGAAGCCCTGCCCCATCCCTGGCCCCAGGCAATCTCTGATCCATGTCTTTGTTACTGAACTTTTACCTTTTCTAGAATTTCACATAAAGGAAATCATATAGTATGCAGGCTTTATAACTGGCTTCTTTCAACTGTATTGTGTGTATAGTCTTTTCCTTTTTATTACTTAGTGGTATTCCGCTGTATGGACACACCACATTTTGTTTATCTAATTTGTGCACACTGTTAATTGCTACTACTGTTTGTTTGCTTTTCTTATTTCTATTTCATATATTCCTTATTGAGTTTTCTTTCTTTTTATTTTTTATTTCATTTTATTTACCTATTTTTTATTATTTATTTATTTATTTTATTGAGGTAACATTGGTTTATAACATTATATAAATTCCAGATGTATATCATTATATTTCGATTTCTGTGTAGACCTGATGTTCACTATCCAAAGACTAATTACCGTCCATCACCATACACCACACACAAAGGGGTGCTCAGTCATCGTTTCACCCTCCTCCCTTTGGTGACAACCAATCTAATCTCTGTGTCCATGTGTTTGTTTGTTGTTGTTGTTTTTATCTTCTATTTATGAGTGAGATCATATGGTATTTGACTTTCTCCATCTGACTTAGTTCACCTAGCATAATGTCCTCAAGATCCATCCATGTTGTTGCAGCAAATGGCAAGATTTCATCTTTTTTTGTAGCTGAGTAGTATTCTATTGTGCATGTATACCACTTCTTCTTTATCCATTCATCGCTTGGTGGGCACTTGATTTATTTCCAAGTCTTGGTTATTGTGAATAATGCTGCAATGAACACAGGGGTCTATATATCTTTATGCATTCGTGTTTTCATGTTCTTTGGATAAATACCCAGCAGTGGAATAGCTGGATCATATGCTGGATCTATTCTTAATTTTTTGAAGAATCTCCATCCTATTTTCCATAGTGGCTGCACAAGTTTACATTCCCACCAGCAGGGTATGAGTGTTCCCTTTTCTCCACATCCTCTGCAGCACTTATTTCTTATCTTATTAATTATACCCATTCTGATAGGCATGAGGTGATATCTCATTGCAGTTTTGATTTGCATTTCCTTAATAATTTGTGATGTTGAATATCTTTTTATGTGCCTATTGGCCATCTGTATATCTTCTTCAGAAAAATGTCTGTTCAGATCTTTTGCCCATTTTTTAGTTGGGTTGTTTGTTTTTTTGTTGTTCAGATGTATGAGTTGTTTATATATTTTGGATATTAACCCCTTATCAGATATATGGTTTGCAAATATCTTCTCCCAATTGTTAGATTCTCTTTTCACTTTGTTGAGGGTTCCTTTGCTGTGTGGAAGTTTTTTAGTTTGATGTAGTCACATTTGTCTATTTTTTCTTTTCTTTCTCTTGCCTGGTCAGACATGGTATTTGAAAATACACTGCTAAGACCAATGTCAAAGAGCATACTGCCTATATTTTCTTCTAGAAGTTTTATGGGTTTCAGGTCTTATATTCAAATATTTAATCTATTTTGAGTTATTTTTTGTGTATGGTGTAAGATAATGATCTACTTTCATTCTTTTGCATGTGGCTGTCCAGTTTTCCCAACACCACTTATTGAAGAGATTGTCCTTTCTCCATTGTATGTTCTTTGCTCCTTTGTCAAAGATTAACTATCCATAGATATGTGGTTTTGTTTCTGGGCTTTCAATTCTGTTCCATTGATCTGTGTGTCTGTTTTTGTGCCAGTACCATGCTGTTTTGATTATTATGGCTTTGTTTTATATTTCAAAATCAGGGAGTGTGATACCTCTGTCCTTTTTTTCTCAGGAGTACTTTGGCTATTTGGGGTCTTTTGTTGTTCCATATATTTTATGATTCTTTGTTCTATTTCTGTGAAGAATGCCCTTTGAATTCTGACTGGCATTGCATTGAATCTGTATTTTGCTCTAGGAAGTATGAACATTTTAACTCTGTTAATGCTTCCAATCCAAGAACATGGAACATCTTTTCATTTCTTTGTGTCTTCAATTTCTTTCACCAGTGTTTTATAGTTTTCAATGTACAGGTCTTTCATCTCTTTGGTTGCATTTATTCCTAGGTATTTTATTCTTTTTGCTGCTATTGTAAATGGGATTGTATTCTTAAATTTTTTTCTGCTAGTTCATTGTTAATGTGTAGAAATGCAACTGATTTTTGTATGTTGATTTTGTATCCTGTAACTTTGTTGTATTCATTTATTATTTATAATAGTTTTTTTTGGTGAATTCTTTAGGGTTTCCTACATATAAAATCATGTCATCTGCAAATAGTGACGTTTTTACTTCTTCCTTTCCAATTTGGATCCCTTTTATTTCTTTTTCTTGCCTGAATGCTCTGGCTAAGACTTCCAATACTATGTTAAATAAGAGTGGTGACAGTGAGCATCCTTGTCTGGTTCCTGTTTTTAATGGGAGAGCTTTCAGTTTTTCTCCATTGAGTACAATATTAGCTGTGGGTTTGTTATGTATGGCTTTTATTATGTTGAGGTACTTTCCTTCTATACCAATTTTTTCTGAGTTTTTATTATAAATGGATATCATTTGCTTGCTTTACTTATTTCTATTTCATATGTTCCTTATTGGGTTTTCTGAGTTGTCCCTTTCCTTTTGTGTTTCTTCAAATTTCATCTTTCTATATGTGATGTTTCTTTGTTTCCTACTTGTTCCTGTCTTCCATTAGTTGTTATTGCATCATTCCCTATTGTCCCTCTGTTTCTGCCCTAAGTTCTTAAAGTTGTCCTTTTTCAATTTTCTTCATAAAGGCAATGGTTTAATTCATTTTTGTAATTTTTAGTGATATACTTGGCCATGTTCTTTATCTGTTTTTTGGAAACATTTTCTGAAGAGTGTACATTCATTTCTTTAATCACTTATTCATTTAACAAATATTATTTTGAATTCCTATATTGTAGCAGGCACTGAGGATATAGCATGAATAAAATAAAAATAAAGGGTAAAGTTAAAAACTTGTAAAAATACATAATATGTCCTGTTATGAGTTGTGTTATGCAGGGAAATACAACTCAGAGAAGAGTATAAAGGAAGGTTGGTGTGTTGTTCACAATTTTAAATAATGTAACCCATGACAATCACTCTTGGGAGGTGACAGTTGATTAAAACTTGAAGGAGCTAAGAGAGTAAGCCACATTGATATCTGAGGAAGAATATGTGAGGCAGAGGTAAGAGCTAGGAAAAAAGGCTTTGATTCTATGAGGATAGATTTGATACTATGCCTGGAATGTCCTTGGAAAAGAAAGAAGACCAGGGAACAGAGAAGTTTAGAAGTCAGAGGTAATGGGAAGCAAGGTCACATAGGGCCTCGTAGACTTTTTAATAGTTGAGATTTTCCTTGAGCAAGATGAGAGAGAGCCCAGGACTATGTGGAGAGGAAGATGACAAAATCTGAGCATTTTTAATCTTTTGGTTAATTTGGTGATCTTTACTACATTTTTATAGTATTTATATATTGATGCTGTGCCATATCCTTTTTTAGTATATATCACTAAATAAGTTGGATTTTCCTAAACTAGCTATGGAAGTGAGGTGTGAGAGGATCCTAGGCAACATTCCAGACTTTGCAACTTACAAGCTTTCCTCTTGCTGCCACAGAGACAGGCTGCTTCCTACAAATGTGGCTCCTTTGTATATTCCCACAACATCCCACATCTTCTGTTTCTCTTCAATGAGCTTGGTCCAGAGATCATGTTCCCTCCTGTTCAAAAAATGTAGCTTTTGCACTTCTGAGTGACCCCCTCACCTTTGTTGATGCTGTCAGAGAATTGCCCTGTTGGGTCTCTTGAACTCTGTCTTATTATCTTGATTTCTTCCTTCATGGGTTCTGTGCATCTAAGTTCCTTTTGGCAGCCCTCACATGTATAATGAAGGCAGCTTATTATAGCTACCTCCTAATTTCTCTGAAAATTGAAGTTAGAGGATGGTGTCCCTTTCTCTTTTGCTTTGGTGTGGTTTTCAGAAAGACAAGAGGAAAGATCCTGACCTAGGTAGTGTGATGGTTAATTTTATGAGTCAACTTGGCTAGTCTATGATGTCCATTGTTTGGTTAAATAACAGTCTATAGATGTTGTTGTGAAGATATTTTTCAGATTTGATTGACATTTTAATCGGTAGACTTTGAATGAAGCAGATTACCCTCTACAGTGTGGGTGGGCCTCATCTAACCAGTTGAGAGCCTTAAGAGGAAAGACTGAGGTCTTCCAAACAGGAAGAAATTCAACACTTAGACTGCCTTCAGACTCAAGGTGGCAACACCAACTCCTGCTGGAATTTGTAGCCTTCTGGAATTCCCTTGGAATTTTGAACTTGCCAGCCCTTACAATTGTGTCAGCCAATTCCTTAAAATCAATCTCGCTCTCTATATGTATATACATCCTCTTCATTCTATTTCTCTGGAGAATGCTCACTAATATAGGTAGCCATATTTGTAATGAAAATTCAATAGCTAATCTGATGCAAATATTGGGAAAATTTTGTAGAAAGACTTTAATAATGTTTTCTATTTATTCAGTATTTACAAAAGTTTAAGGTCTTCAAAGGTATATTTATTATCACACATATAATTCCAGAGGACATTTTTGGGAATAATAATTTAACATGGTGTGTAATTCTGTATTTTATTTTCACTGTTACTGCAATGTTTGGAAAGTGTGGTTTTAAGCAGAGGGGTCAAGAAGCCAAAGTTTTAAGGGGTTATCGTTTGGGAAGACTATGTCTGTTAGGGATCAATTACTGGGTCGGTAGATCACAGCCTGAAGATGGACTCCATGTCATCTTTGAGTGGAGACAGGAACATTCTAAATCTCTTTCTTACCCATGAACCTACTTATTATTATGTAAGGCATTCTTCAACTACAATATGCATTTGTAACTAAGAAAGTATCAGAGAGATATAGTTTGAAAATAATGACATTAAATGTGATAGATGCATAGTGATGTCATATACTAGAACTCTATTTCGAAATATTTCTTATAAATATTTCCAATGGCTAGAAAATAATCAGTAAAATATGGGCTGCCTGTGTTATTGCTTAATATCAGGAATGACTGTGACATCCTGGTGTCCTCTCTGAGTTTCTCTGAGTCCTATTCTTCAATCTGGTTCTGTTTTCTTCTGTTCAGCACCACGACACTCCCTTGCTATGCTAACAAACAACTCCCTACCACCCCTCCTATATCTGCTATCCTCCTGCCCCCCAGAAGCAGCTCAGCATGTTTATTGCTTAATCACCTCATGCCCAAGAACATGTGGGCTGTACAGAATGAGACTTATAATCAAAGGATAGATTTCTACTTGATTATCATTCACAACAGTAGCCCAATGCACGATTTTTCTAATTATCTCCCCCGTGGTGGACATTAGCCCCTGTTTGGTTTTCAATTATGACCTCTGTATGTCTTAGTCCCCAACGTTCCTAAGGGATATACTACCAAAATAACCATGGAGAAGTTAGTCAAAGCGCCAGGAAAGTGACTCCCTTTGATGGCTTCCTTTTCTCTTCATGGTAAGTTGGAGTATCGTTGTTAGGAGAAGGGCTGAAGGAACAAAGATGAATCAAACACATTAGCTTTTCAGTTAAATAATAAGTTTCAGTGTGTCTCCCAGATAACAAAAAATAAATGCCATACTAATTTCTTTTACGCACTTTTCCAATATGCAAACATCATTCTTTTTCACTGAAGGAATGTTCTAAATAGACTTGTTTATTTTCTGAAGTCATTAAATTTATGAGTTTTTCAAAGTTTTATTTGTTAAGTGACTGTTTTAGGTACATAATTCCTTAGGATCTTACAGACTTTATTATTATGTAATAATATTATGTTTAAAGTAATTGATGCTATTGAAGTTCTTTCAGGAAGTTTTCAATTAAATGTTGGTCGATAAGCATTTTTACAGACAATAGGATATATCATTTTTACTATTATTTTGCAGTTTTCCTAACAAATTCATAAAAGAGAAAATGATTTCTTTTGAAAAATGTTGGATTAGGCAAAATATTAATATTCTTCTCATGCTCCATGTCCCAAAAGGAGATTCTATAGAGTCATTTTGTTTGGGTGTCAAGTTTTATTGATGATCTTTGTCAGAATCATTTATAATTTGCAATTTCCTTGCACATGTCATTAATAGGGAGCTGCTTCCTTGCTTGCATGAATGTCTGATTTCTTCTCCTAGTTAAATAGTGATCCAAATGCAAAATCTAATGCTTAGGGTAATCATGTGAATTTATGACCATCGCTTGGATGCTGGGCTTTCAGAAATGAAATTGAATAGATCATATTTCTCCATAAATGTAGGTTTTACAGCTGAGATAGATCTAATATTGATAATCTCTTTATTTAACTGTTTCAAAATGCCATATGTGACTGAAAGCAACAGAATGGAAATAACTATGTTTATAGCAAATAGAACAGGAAATGAAAGCAAGATATGCAGAAAGCTTCTCAGCGAAGTGAGCATCATATTAGCACTATAGTGCAGCAGCATTAGGAGCAGCAATCAGCAGGTTGAAGGAAGGGATTGGAGTGCACTGAGATGTAGGACGAGAAAATTAAAATGGGAAAAATATGATGGCTATTTTCAGATACTCAAAATCTCTCAGAACGGATAACCTGAAGACTAAATTAAAACTAACTTAAAACTGGGGAAAATACCAGTTGATTTATTTTAATAATTTTGTATAGAACAAAATATATCTACTAAGTCGGATTTTCCCAGTATCTGCCATTGTTAGATCTGTATTACCGAAAAAACAATGGCTCAAGGTACACCAAAATTTCAACTTGAGACTTTACTTATTCTAAAATGGATTCTGACTTTGCCTTTTTCTTAGTCTGTATTCATTCATTTATCCCACATGGCTTTTGCTAGTGAAATTAGTTAAAAGGAAAGTGCAATGGACTGAACTATGTTCCTTGAAATTCATATGCTGAAGCCCTAACCCCCCTCCATGTGACTATTATTAGAGTTTTTGGGTAAGTAAGGGTAGGATCCCAATCAGATGGGATAGGTAGCCTTATAGGAAGAAGAGAGAGATCTCTCTCTTTCTCCACGGTGTGAGAACACAGTAAGAAGACAGCTGTCTGCAAGCCAAGATGAAGGCCCTCATGATAAAATGATCATATGGCACCCTGAGCTTGGACTTTCCAGACTCCAGGACTGTAAGAAAATAAATTTATGGTATTTAAACCACCCAGTCTATGATATTTTGTTATGGCAGTCTGATCAGACTAGGACAGAAAGCATATTCATTCCAAACACAAACTCATGCTCAGATGACGGGACAATTATTTACCTTTTCATTTGGTTTCCTCACTGTTTCTAAAATCCCTGAATGTTTTAGCAGCCCTGGTGGTGACAGATCCACACGGAGGTTTTCTGAAGACAGGTTTCAGTCTGCATTTGCCCACTGTCCTGCACTCATTCGTCCAATTTCTTAGAATACAGAGGAATTCTGTGTTCAAAAACAAACAAGCAAGCATAAAAGCCATGTTGGAAGTCTCAACAGTCTCAATTAGAACCAAATCAAGTTATTTAAGGAAATAACTCGGCACAAAATACATAGATGCAAGAAATCTTTGAATTTTATTCTACAGAATTTAAATCCTCAGTTATTCAGATTATAACTCAAGTCTCACAATATCTGTTTTACTATGGCTGGGATCTGGAAGAGACCCAAATGCATATCTGTATTTCTAAGGAAAAAGGCAGGGATTTCGTTGAATTTGAATTTGAGAAGAGGAAGTTATAATTTACCAAATTTATCCAAATGTGTATAAAGGTGAGTAGATCACCCAGGACAGGCATAATTAGGACCCGATTTTTAATCTCCACATTGAATTCTGGAGGTATTATAACATTCATAATAAAGCCAATTCTTACTATTTTTAAGCAATCCTGGATATCACAGAAAATGGATGAGAAAAAGTATGAAAAGTATGTGATCAAAAAAGAAATTGTATGCTTTTTCATGTAGGAGAACATTCACTATCATTTTTGTTTAAAGTAAGGATTCACAAGCAAAGAGTATTAAAGTGACCACTCAATTCCTTCAATAACAAAAAATAAAAAATAAAACAGCAATGGAGGAAACACAAAAAGACTGATAGATATGACCACACAACACTTATAAATGCTCATATATTTCCCACAAATATTTCTATACGTACAGAAAAGAACTAAATGGCAAACAACCAGTTTGTGAAAAAAGTTTCAACACTTTGTTTGAAAGACTGCGATCAAAAACGGGAATAACAACACCTGACAGCATCGTACAAAAGCAAAGGACTCGCAGGGACAATTCGTGATAGAGAAAATAAACGGCTTGCTAACCCACATGCATATTCAGACTCAAATGTAAGGAAATAATTGCAAAGTAAACTTTGTTAGCATATTCCTTTTCACATATTAAATGTTATTTTCTTCATGTGAATATCCAGTGAGAGAAGACACTATGATATATATGTCTTATGTACTGCTGTCACAAGGAAGTAATTGTAAGTCTAGATCTTTCTCATCAATACAGAAACATAGTCAAACATATCCTATCTTAAAAATAAAATGATATACCCTAAAAAAAAGAAAGAAACTTTAGCTGTTTAACTCATGACATAAAAGAAAATAATTTTTAAATAAAATCAAACCCTTTTAAGTTTCATCACATTAAAATTTATTTCCCATATTTACACATATATTCATTCATTATATATTTTAAGTACTTACTGTGTACCATTTACCTTGTCAGGCTTTGAGTATAAAAAGTTTGCGAAGATGACATCCCTGCCTTTAAGATTTTCTGTACAAAAAAAAAAGTCCAATAGCTCTGAAATTTGGTAAACTGGAAATTTAGACTCAGAAGATCCATGAAGTATTGCTACAAAATTCATCAGTTGCAGTTTGCACAACTGAGTTCTTTAAATATATTGCCTATTATGAAAATCAGAATACAGATACTTCATTTACTGAAACAGATTATTATTGGCTTCAAACTCAAAGAAACTCAAGACTGTCTCATGGAGACTTTGCCTGTTAAAAACAACAGTAAAGGAACTGTACAATAAGAGTCACAAGAGCAGGACTTTTCCAAAGTGATTATGCTTTTCTGCTTCTAGAGGTGATGGCTTCCCAGTGGATTCACTAATGGGTGTTGCACACAGAGTGGAGCTAGAAGGAATGGAGAAGCACGGTTCTTGTTCTCCTTTTCATGGCGTCCTCTCTTTTTTCTCCCTCTTGTAGATTGAGGGAAGATGTGTTCAGTCAATAGCACTGGAGACTACTTCTTGGTTTCATGTGGTTTAGATGTACCATCTGTTTAGACTTCAGCCTTTGACTTCTCTCCTCCTTTTTGCTTCTCCTTTTGCTTCTCTACCCAACTCATTTCTTATACTGCCCTTTAGTAAGTACTGCCCTGGCTTGAATACAGTTTTTATCATCAACATTTTAATCTAATGAAGTACATATCTTTACAAATACATTCTGCTACGTTATGATAAAATCATCAACAATGGCTAATACTCACTGATTATGTATTTGTGACATGTCTAACGGTACTAATTGATTTTTATGTGAATATCTACCCTGCTATTTCAGCCTCATTTTTCAGATCCAACACTTTGATAATTTAATCTATTTTTGCTAAAATCAAGACTACATCTCACCCAGAGTCAGGCCGTCCCATTAAACTTGAGTTTCACAGTTCTTCATTGTCCATCTAAACTTCTTACCCCATCTTATTATCAGCTCCCTCAGTTTTAGCTTAGTTGCTATGATTCTTCCAATAGACACAGAAAAAATAAATTATGAACTGTTCACCCAAGAACAGTTCTGTTCTCTTTGACGCATTTTTAGGACCTGCTCATCCACTTTGTGATGGGGCAATACTATGGGGAAATCTTTAGAAGGGTGATGTAAGGTGCAGGATAGGCGCTGAATCCTACTTCACAAGTTCCTGATTGTTTTGATCACTTGGCTTATATTTTGTATAGTTAGATATTAAAAGAATTTCATCTTTGTAAAGTTGCTATGGAAGAAAAGGCCTTGGGAAATAGGTGTCCTGGGTTCTGGTCTTCCCTTTGGTGCTATCTATATGGTTTGGGAAAACTCAGTTCATCTCTCTGCTTTCTCATCTCTAATTAGTACTTATAGACTACAGTAATGATAAACTGTACTTTCTCGACTCTTCTTCCAATTTTTCAAGAACAGTTAGAATGAGCCAAGCCTCATAGTTCAGTTTAAGGTTTATAGCAATTTAGAGAAATTCATTCAGGACTCTGTGTGGAACTAGTCAGATTGTATGGTATGCCATCATTCATTTTGCTCCCCAGTTGGGAAGGCATTGCTGTTATACAAACCTTTGAGGAATTTGCCAGAAATAACATCTTAGATACTAGATGTAAAATAAAGATGCTAGAACTTTAGACATTCCCTATGGTCTGTCTTATGCTTGACTCTAGTGGAAGCACTGGGTTGTCTTTGTCCATATGAATTATTTACAACTCAGTTTTCATTTTTACTCTTCAACTGTCTTATTCAGGTTGACTAAAATCTCTGTATGAATGGTCTCATCGAGAACCTTTGGTGCTATTTGAATCACCTTGATTTCACCTTTGGTTTTTTCCTTGCTTATGTTCAGTATAGAGATAATGGGATTATGGGAAGAGAATTTGTTAACAATTTTTATAGGCTAGAATTTACTTCATTTTTTTTCCCCTCTTATTAGGAAATTACAAAGGACAGACCACAGTGCACAGCTCTGGTTTCTTTGATATTCAAAATTCAAAATTGAGAGATGATGAGAAAATTATTTTGTGTGTATATTTTAATGTTACTGCATAATTAATGCATTCTAGTGAAGAAGGAATATAAAACATGTACATTAGAATATTCAACTAACTCTCTCATTATGGTAAAAACCAAGCTTTCAATAATTATTTTTGTTGTGAAAGAGAAAGAAAAGAAATCCAAGCGTTACTACTATTGAATTATAAAACAACAACGATCTCTTTCTCTGTGGCTTTCATCCATATAATTTACAGTGCAAATGCAATTTTTGGTACACAAATGCTTCTATATTGAGAGCTGTGTGGAAAATAGAATGCCTAGTTCCAATTTTCTTACCAAACAAAGAAAACAAAATCCTTCCCCATCTTCTGCATTATGTGAGTGCCAATAACGCCTCTTTGATGGTAGCTTTGTGTTGTATTGTGTTTTTGCTTTTAATTAAGATATATTGGGTAAAATAGTGCTTCATTGTATTGTACAGAATACTGAAGCATGGGCTAATTACAGCCTTCAATGGGATTCAGTGTAGACCTCGTGTTACTGTCTCATGCCCATTTTTTGTGTGTTTAGCAAAGTGTTCTGATGTTATATTTTCTCCTGGGGTTTTCTTTTTAGCTTCTCTTCATCCAAATGAAAAGCAATTACCCCTACCTAAAATGTTAATTAAATGGCTACCTCACTTGTTATAAAGTTTTTATTTAAAAATATTCTTACATTTTGGATGCCAAAACTCAATTTTGCCCCATCTGGACCTCTTCACAACACTTGTTTTCAGAGGGCATAATTTTCGCAGAAGGCAGAATTCGAAGTTAGGAGTAAGCAGGTTAGGAGCCAGACAAATATGGAAGAAATGTCACCCTCATCTTTATTTAAACCTGATTAACCTTTTAATTTAGTCATTAAGTTTTATTGAAAATGAACCAAATACAACCATTAGTTGTAGAAAGAGAATAGAATCAATTTAGACATTAAATTAGAGGGCCAAATTTCTAGAACTTCTAGGTAAAGATAAAATGGTAGCCTGCTCATTGCAAAGCAATTATAAAGGAAAAAATGATATTATCCATATTGAAATTGCAATTTACCTGATGCCAATCTATTTCAAAATTTGAAATAATGTGATAAAACTCAAATAATGCCTAGAATATATCTTTTCAAGAAATTGATTAAACATTTGTTAGTTGACTTGAAAAATGACTACAAGTAATACTCTATTAGTGTTTCCATGATTCCTGAGAATGGAGTATAATTGGGGTGGTATGTGGGGGTTTCAAAAGGGTGATCTTTTTTTTCTCCCCAAAGCCTCAGTACAGAGTTGTGTATCCCAGCTGTAAGTCATTCTAGTTCTTCTATGTGAGAGACCATCGCAGCATGGTTTGATGAGCAGTGTGTAGGTCCACACCCAGGATCCGAACTGGTGAACCCTGGGCCACTGAAGTGGAGCACATGAACTTAACCACTTGGCCACAGAGTCAGCCACGCAAAAGGACAATTTTATCTCCTTAGATATGGCCTTAGTGAAATATCTTCATCAGTAAATATTACATAAACAGTGTATTTCAGAAAAAATGTCCAGTGAACCAAAAGAAACATTTGGTGTATATTTTAAAAAGAATGATATCAACTCAAATGTTCTGATTTATGCTCTTTCTCTGACCCTTTTGTTTCCAGATGACTGCAATTTCTTTTGCTGTGAATTTTCTGCAAACATTATTAGTGTTCATACAAGTATCTAATCTTTTGTTGAACTGCATTGGATTAAAATGGTAATTGTAATTGTTGTAATTGTCATTTTCATTCTGTATGCTAAATACAACAGTCTATTAAATTATTGCCTGAAAATGCATAATGTTGAATAATGTATTTTGAAGGTTGGTTTTGCCGACAGCAATGATAGCGATATGCAAATATATATGTTGTGGAGCGCTTACTGTGTGTGCTGACTTAGATCATCTCAGTAAATCTTTACACTTACTGTATGATATCACATGGATATAAGTGACATCTTATCCTGTTCCAGGATGATACCATGTGTTTTTCATACAATTTTACATTTAATATTTACATCACCTCCTCCTCCCCTAGGAAGTACAGATTTTAAAAATGAGGAAACTGAAGCTTTGAAACTAGTATATGGTAAACAGGGAATCAAACCCATTCAGCTTGAATCCAGAGCCTGTGGTCTCAGTCAGTGTATAATAGTGCCTTTCTTTTTGGATAATGCTTTACTTAAGAGAGTGGCAGGCTGGTCTCAGAGCTCTCCTTTTGGAGATTTCTGCAAAGTCAACAGTGATGCACTAAAGTGTTCATATATCATTTGGTCAATCAACATGGAAGCACAATACTGCACTAGACCTTTGGGTATACAAGAGATATTTGTGTATGATCCTTGCACAGGGTTCACTTTTAAAATCTAAGTTAGATCAAACCCTAGGATGGCTCCTCTTTTCACTCAAGTGGAAGATTATGTCCTCAATGTGAGCTTCAAGGTCCTGTATAATCTGGCTTCCTATTCTCTCCCCGACTTCATCTCCTACCGCTCTTGCTTTTGTGCTCTCTACTTTAACCAATTTGTCATGTAGGTTTTCCTTGAATATACCAGGGCTGCTCTTCAACTTCAAATATACCCCCTGCCTGGAATGCTCTTGCCCCAGATATCTGCATGGCTAGCTCCTGCATATCTTCCATTTTCTTCCCCAATCTCAACTTCTCAATGGCCTACTTTGCACCCTATTTATAGTGCAACTTACTGGAGCCTAACTCTGGCAATTCTGGTCCCTTCCACCCTGACTAATTTTCTTTTCTCCGAAACACTTAATGCCTCCTAACATATTACATAATTTATTATTGGTTGTCTTACTCCCCTCTTGAACATTAGGAGTCTCTCTTGTTCACTGATATACCCGAAATTCCTTAAAACAGTGCACAACAAATGATAGTCAGTCAAGAATATTTGTTAAGTGGAAGAATGGAGACGGCACCAATATTTTTGAGCAAAGTAGAGGTCAATGAAGTCACAATATGTATTTTTGAATATGAATTTATAGGAATTCACAATTTCTGGAATAATCTGATATTTCTATATGATATAGGTGGAAGTAGAAGGCTAGGTAGGGTTTTTGGATAGATAAAGTGTCTTAGTTTGGGCAGCTATAACAGGATACCATCCAATGGGTGACTTTAACAACAAGCATTGATTTCTTATAGTTCTGGAAGCTGAAAGTTCAAGATCAAGGAGCCAGCAGGGTGAGATTCTTGGTAAAGATCCTCTTCCCAGTCTAAAGATTGCCCTCTTCTCATTGTGTCCTCACATGGTGCAGAGACAGAAAGGGCTAGCTCTCTTCCTCTTTTAACCTCATCATGGAGGCTCCACCCTCCTGATCTAATTGTCTCCCAAAGGCCTCATCATCAATACTTGGTTGGTGGCTCTAAATAATTGGTTCTATTGGAGTCAGGTACATTACCATAATAATACATGAAAGGGTTCATTGAACTTAGAACTGTATCAAAGCAACTGATTACTTAGGAAAAACTGTCCTACAATGTGAAATGTACTATGTACAGTTTATATAGATATAGAAATTAAACTTTATATGTGGGCATTACTATAGGATAGCTCTGGTTTCAACTTTCCCATAGGGTGTTGTCCTCAGCAAATACCAATCTTGGCTCTTGGTAACATTTTCTGGTGTTGCTTTTGTTGATGAAAATAATCCATAATCAATCTATAAATGAAAATTTGGGAGAGTTTATTCTGAGCTGAAATCTGAGGACCATGGCCCGGGGCCTTTCTTCCCCAAGGAAGAAGGGGCACCAAGGAAGTGAGGTATACAGAGTGGTTATATAGCCCCATACAGGACATTTCACATATGATTGAAATGTCCCTCCCACAATAGTCACAAGATTGCCCTGTCAGCACAGCACTTGATGGACACAGCAGGTAGTGGGTCTGCTCTCGGAGGGCGTAGCAGGAGGCAAGTCTATTGTCTTGAGCTGGGTGGTCACAGGTGAGCGCAGCAATCAGTTTCTAGCCTAAGGAAAGACGCTTAATCCTTAAGGAGATGCCAACGTTGGGAGGGGGAGGGAAGTTGCACCTTTATCTCAAGGGCCTTTGTTCTTGCCATAGGGAATATCTAAAGCAGATGTACAATGCATTCTCAACGGCCTCAGTCAGGCCCTTTTGGAAAGACAAGGTCAGGCCAAATTAGGTTTATACCAAATGGCTTCCACATATTCTCCAATATAGCCTATTACTTGCCATTTTTATTTGTCACTTTCTTCCTACTCACCCTCTGAGGCACCTCTGAGTCCCGCTTCTATCCACATATTCATTTTTATTCGTATTTCTTCTTGTTGGGACTTACTAACTTTTTGTAGGTATACATACATAAATGATAAAACTATTATAAAATAAGAAAAGGACAAATATAAAATTCAGGTCAGTGTTTTCTTTGGAGCGTTGTGTGTGTGTGTTGGGGGATGTTGAGGAAAAGCCAGAAGGACAGGTTAGGGGAGGGACACGTGGCAGATGCCAGCTACTAGTGAATTCACTGGTTCTCGGGTTCTGTGGTGGTTAAGGCATATTTTTTATAGTTTTAGGCTGTGTAATACGTACATTCTTTTGTTCATATCAAATAATATTTTAATTGAAAACATATCATTATGGTTATCACTAGTGTATTTTCTGCACTAGCTATTTCTGTTCTGATATGCAAAGTTGATATGCTAGATGTTAGCTTTTCTGCAATATGAATATATGCTGGTAACAGGCACTTCATTTTATTTTCTTCTACTTCAGTTGGAGAGTTTCAGAAATATGCTGATCTTTCTGAAGAAAAGACAATTTCTAGACAGAATTACTGGGGGGTTTTCCCCTGCATTTGTTTCCAAGGGCTGTTTTAATAAAGTACGACAAACTGGGTGACTTTAAACAGCAGAAATTTATTCTCTCACAGTTCTGGAGGCTAGAGGTCAGAAATCAAAGGGTCAGCAGGGCTGTGCTCTCACTGAGGCTCCAGTGGAGATTCTGTTCCGTGTCTTTCTCTGAGCTTTTGGTGTTGCCAGCAATGCTTGGTGATACTTGGCCTGTAGATGCATCACTCCTGTCCTTGCCTCCCTTGTTGCATAGCATTCTCCTTGTGTGTCAGTGTCTCCTCTCTTTTTATGGAACACCAGTCTTATAGGGTTAGGGGCTACCCCCATGTCAACGTGATTACATCTGCAAAAACCCTATTGCCAAATATGGTCAAATTTACAGGTGCCAGGGGTGAGGACATAAACACGTATTTTTCAGGAACACGATTCAACCCCTAATACCATTCTATTATGGGAAAGCCATTTACCTGATGAATGCTTTCTTGTTGCTGTCATACAATTTTGTATTCCTGGCTGTAACCACTGAGCAATGCCTTGTCCTTTTCCCTGGACATTTACTGGAACTATATCATGTCATGCACACGTCTACTTGTACATAGCTTACCATCACGCATTAAGAAATTCTCCTGCTCTGTCAGTTGGAAAAACAACTGATAACATATTATGTTTTTAATATCATGTGGATCTGAATTTTCTACAGATAACATTTTAAAGGAAAAATTACAAATATTGATTTGACGATATATGAGGTCAGATCCTTAATGGGTATATGGGTAATTTTTTTTGTTTTCCCTCATTTTGGGGTTTTTTTTTGTAACTAATGATTCCAAGGTGTATATTTTCTACTAAAAATGAACTATTGTCTTACTTACACTCAGTATTTAAGAAATTTCACCATTATCATTCTTACATTAGAATTGTTTGGAAACTGGTGATTGAGAGACGTTGAGGGAATTAATCGTCTTTCATTGGTTCAAGCTTTTCATCCTCAGTTTACCTTGCTCTCTGGCATATTCTCTAACTCAATCATATGATCTTTTTCTCATGTACATTTCTCTCTCTATATATAATACATGTTAAAATATGTATATATATTATTTGTGCCATTCTGGACAGCTACTTGCCCCCTTTTGTCCCAGGTCACTTAGAATTTAGATCCTGGGGCCGGCTGCGTGGCCAAGTGGTTAAGTTCGCGCGCTCCGCTGCAGCGGCCCAGGGTTCAGATCCTGGGCACCAACATGGCACCTCTCATCAGGCTACGTTGAGGCGGCGTCCCACATCCCACAACTAGAAGGACTTGCAACTAAGATATACAACTGTGTACGGGGTGGGGGGGGGGGGGGTGTTGGGGAGATAAAGCAGAAAAAAAAAAAAAGATTGGCATCAGTTGTTAGCCCAGGTGCCAATCCTTAAAAGAAAAAAAAAAAGAATTTAGATCCTTATTTACGGGAAGGGCCACTCCTCGTTTGTAGTGGTCTCTGATTCACCCTGCTGGTGTCACCTTTAGCTATTATCTATATTCATCATGCAACTTGATCATTGTATATTATTATTTGACATCACTTATGGCTATCACTTAGATACAATTTTTCATTTCCTTAGAAATGATATACTGTATTTTTTTGACACTTAAAATTGTTGAGAAAAAGGTTATGCTGTCCTAAGAATGTTATATTCTTTTTGGCACCACCTTAACCTGCGTTTGGCTGGGGGCTGATTGACTGGTTTCCTACAGTGATGGCTAACCCTTGTTGCCCTGTATTAGAGTTTGGAAGAAGTGAAAATAGTGCCCCAGGGAGAACACCCTCTGCCTCAGAGGTCTGTCAGACGCCTTGGTAACTCAGAGAGCCCTCCCGAGGCTCTCAGAAAAAACGTTCAAGTCAAGCATTGATAAGGAAAGAAGTCTTCCCCTGCCTAAATCACAGATGGGCATATTGTGATTTCTGTATCATTGCAATTTTTTTTTTAGGAGGGGAGATGCTGTAACGAAATAACACAAGTGGGTAACAACCACCATGTCTGACAGCGGAAACATGAGTCAGGCATATCTGGGGACCAGTTCTATCTTGTTACTTACTAGACAGTGTTGTTGGTCAAGACAGATTAGGAGGAATTCACCAGACTTTTCACTTCAAGTGCATCAATATCCATATGAACAAAAGGCATTTTAGTGGGGAGGGCAGTTGTTTGTTCTCTCATCAATATCTGTAAGTCTAACAGCCTCTGTGTTTTTCATACCAGAGTGGAAATCACACTGAGGCCAAAAGTTAATTACAGTTGTACACCTTTCATTATAATTTCTTCTATTAGGATGTTTTTCATTACCCAAGTAATCATCTCCATTTTCTAACACTATACTCTTTGAAAAACATTTTTAAACAAATGTGTAGTACTTGAAATAATGGAGACCATCCTTACTCTTTGCTATACCAGAAGGCTGTCCAAATTGAATATTATCAGTATGCAATACTGTCACCAGGAAATCTAAAGATATTTTATACCATTTGCTGATGGATTTGTTAAGCTGCAGATTTGTTTGATGTTTATAATACGGTTTAACCACTTTCACCTGAAAAATGTTACAATCATCTTTCTTCTTAAACACATAGTAAATTTAAACAGGTTTTGATAATAAAAGCAAAACAACAACAACAAAAATAACAAAAAGAATAAAAAAAGAAGTTGCTATCGCAGTAAATTCTTTCCTGTTTTTCTTTTAAGAGAGAGTTATATCCCAAGAAAGAGGAGCTGCAGGAGACAGAGGCCCTAGAAAGGAAAAAGAATGCAGAAGGCACACCATCACTTATAATTGCGAAAGAGAATGTCTATAAAGAAACTCTTTTTGGGTATAAAGCAAGAATGCTTTTCCGTATAGAACGAAATTTAAATGGGAGGAAAACATTTTGTGGAATTAGAGTTAGGTGAATGCTTTTTTCATGTGAAGTCAGGGTTTAATCCCAGGGGCATGTTTCATGAATGTTAACGACCTTAGCTCTCCTGGGTCCCTTACTCCTTTTAGGTTCAATTTTTGTGATTACCTGCACGATTTCTCTTTAATTCACTTTTTTTACCCTTTTAACCCTTGACAACATTTCTCTACATATGGTAAAATGATATTTGTCTAAATTAGAAGAATAAGGGGAAAGAAGAGGACCCCCCAGGCCCTGTACACCTGCACTAGCTCTATGTACCTAAATCTGCCTGACTCTCCTCCTTCCACCTGTAAGCCCGATACTTTCAGGGCAGGTATGATGAAAGATACCCAAAATGGCTCCTGTAATGGGTAAATAAACCACAATAAACTTGCTTATTCCCCATTTTTACCTGCCCCGAACAACTATATAAGACTATCTAAAGTATTCTCTTAACCCAGGACTTTATACAAACATCAAAGGCTGTATTTAGAATGATGAAAACCTACACTGTTGAAGGAGACTATATGAATTTGTAATCTATATGTGTGTATAGAATATATATAGATGTATAAATATATCTACATACATACACACATCCACACACATATCTATCTATTCTGAAGGAAGGAATTGGTGGCAGATTCTAAATACAGCAAACACTGCCCTGCCTCTGAAGGTATGATATATGTGGGGGTAGTAGGTTACTACTGGGCTTACCCTACTATAATCTGGGTTTTATTTCTGGCTGCACAGCTTTCTGAGCCTGATTCTCTTCCCTTTTCTGTAATTCATGAGCTACTACAATCATTATAAAATTCCCTTTTTGCTTAAAGCTAGCTACAGTGACTTCACAAGTTTGTATTAATGACAAGTGCTTTGTCTATACAATATATTATTAGTCTATTTATAATTTGAATAATCCAAATGTTTACTTCATTTAAAATACATCCATTTAAACATTCAAAGATTTTGAGCTGGAAACTTTGAATTGTCTCAGTGCCACAACCTCTTGTAACAACCCTCACTAGGAAAACATAATTATTTAATGTATTTTAAAAAGTTCTGTGGGAATGAAATGTACCTTATGTAATTCAGAGTTCGATTTTTATTTCAGACATTGACTGTCAGAGCCACGTGCCTGAATGCGTTGCAGCCACGAGAGGAGTCCTCCTGGTGTTCATGTGGATTTTTTGTCTGCTCTGCACCATGTGCATCTGCATGCTGTGTTTTATGCTGCAGGCATCAATATTACCCCTGCTCTTCTTGTCATCTGAAAATGGCACTTGCTATTGGCTATAGAGCAAATATAGAAGCCACAAACTTTTCATCAAATACCATTAAATATTTTCTTGGGTCACTCATTTATCCCTACTCTCACTGCAGCCAGCTCAGTTATTTAGTGATTTCATGCCTATTATTTTGTTTCCTCATTAAATAAGTGATTTTGTGGGGAATTATTCACTTTACGTACAAAACAAAATATGCTGATTAACCTCTTTTCTCTTTATTTCACTTGTAATAATCAGCAACCTTTTTAAATATATAAGAAAACCTTTAGAGCTAAAGATAGTTGCAGCAACTACCTAAAGAACATAGCCTAAATTATCATCAGAAAGTCTAATCCATTCTTCTAATCTGTTTGTTTTCTGTTTGTAGGATTATTAACATGGAATACGATGAAAGTAAATGAGGACAAAGACATTTTGGAGAAAAATAGGATAGTTGAATTCTCTATAATCATTGATTTTTTTTCCCCTAAATAGTACCTAACTTAGTGCCTAGTAAATAATACTCTCTCATTAGATACTTTATAAGTAGATATACCAAATTTAATTTATTTTCTAAAATTCTATTTCTCAATTTTCTAGAGAGCCATAGTCCCCTTCTTATAGTAAGATTTAGAGTGATGGAAAGATGACCCATATATATTTGACTTTAGGATTCTCTAGGCTTGTCAAGGAACAATCCTTGTAGAATGTCCCATAAGTAGTATATCTGGATATAAAATTTTATCACATTTCATTTCATCAACAACATTCTTACCTACAAAATGGTTATTATACGTTTGTCTGTGCGGGGCGTAATACTAAATATCAGAGCTCCAGAGACAAGCTCTCCAAGGTCCTGATCCTAGAGCTAGTTTCAGGCTAATGACATAGATCTTAATAAATGCCAGGGGAAATCAAAAGAGGAATAGAATTCCATGGGATGAGATAATAGGAGAAACTTTAAAGATGAAATGAGTCTTGACTTGCATTATGAAGAAAAGGTAGATTTTAGCTGAGCATGGAGAAAAATGAGGGGCATTCTAGAAAAGACAGCGTGAGCAAATACTAAAATCAGAATACATACAAGAATATTTTCAGGGATAATACATTAAACAGTTTTTCTTGAATAAGCTGTTTGATTAGGGAAATGGTAAAAAGTAAGTAAATTTAGAACATTGTAAGGAACTTAGATTTAGTCCTGGAGGCGGATGGGGATCATTGACTATTTTGATAGCATAAAATAACATTTTATGTATTATTTCTTTAAGCATGAACTTCTTTCTCCAATAATTCAAGTACTTTGCTTCTGTGATTAGAGTTTTGAAAAGGCTCATCTTTGTCTGTCTTTACATTATGTGGCCCAGTTCTCATTCACTCAACTTCTTAATTTGTTTTTTAAAGGAAGTATCTCTATACTTCACGTTATTTTTTCTTACTCAACTTGGAGACCTTCACAGAAATTCTAATTTGTTTAGTGAGAGACAAGGAGTGTCTCTTTTCCACATATAGAAGAATGACAAATTAAAGTTGATGAATGCAAGCGTACAGAGGTAATATGTTATTTAATATATTGTTTCACTTCAATGAGAATTTTCTTTCTCAGAGACTGAATGCACCTTTTTGATGGCATAAAGAAAAGACAAAGAAACACAAGCAGCCAGAAGCATGGAGTTTGATCTTTGGCTTTTCCAACCTAGCTGAGACCGCTCATCCAAATTTCATGTGCAGTTTCCAAAGTCATTTGGAGTTCACCAAATCAAATTACCTCTCAAATTACCCCTTTACCTATCCTAACATGTTGTTCTCCCTGCAAATATGACGTGATCAAATTTCTTATTGTTATACTTGTCTGGAGAGAGATATACATTATATCCAATCTCTTCATCAATTGGTACAAATTAACTTAATAAATGGCAGGTCCCTCTTTGTGATCATGGGATAATGTTGCTATTAGCCAGAATGTCTTCTTTTTATTCAGACCTCCAGTAAACTATAGTTCCTTTAAAATGTAATATTCTTTCCTTTCTTTTAGAATCTTAATCTAAAAGGTATAATCTGAGCAATTTCTTCTTGCTACCCTGAAAATTGTATACTGACACAATGTAACGATGACACTTCCTAGCATCTTCTTTGGTTATTATGTGTAATCTTGTTTAGAAATGTCATTAAATCTTTTAATTTCGTTCAATATCTACCTTTCTTGAAGCATGCTTGAAATGAGGATCGTGGATAGTACCTACTGTTTTTGACTTCAGAGTTAGCTAGCCAATAACCTGTAAGTGTTATTTTGACTCTTTTTGACCCAGGAGACCTGCAACATTTGTGAAGAACCTATATGTTCATACTGAGCTCCATTTTGTCATCTATTTTAGTACTGCATTAATAATTGTGAAATGTGACTATCTTGTTTTCCTATTTCTGACTGTCTTTACCTGTAGTTAGTTTGTACTTACTACTATTACATATGAAATCATTTACCCAGGAAGGAAATGAATAGCTAAAACATCACATTGCAATTCTAAAATGCCCTTTGGAGATTATATTTAAAAACTCTGAGATCATAATAACAAAAATAATGAGTTAACATGTACTGAAAGATTACAACGGTTGCAGACTCTGTGTTAAGCACTTTCTAAGGACTGTCTCAGTTAATTTTCAAAACAACCTCGGGATAGGAACTATAACGGTTCCCATTTTCAGATGAAGGAACTTAGACACAGAAGCTAGTATGATGGAGTGTGAAAATAATTCCAAGATGACTCCAAAAAATATTATTTACCAATTAATAATGTTAACTTTTTTACTAGCCAATTAATTTACAATATTAGCCAATAAAATAAATAACTAATTATATTGCTATAAGTTTTGAATTTCATGTTGTTTTTAAAGGAAAAGAAGAATAGTTTTCTTTTAATTCTGATATGATCACTAGTAACAAACACTTCCTCATTCTCCAGCAGAAAAAAAACCACATTCATTTGGTGCTCTGTAGAATTTATAGTTCCTTAAGTGGAAAATCTCTGACCTAGCCTGGGGTATTCACAAAGGTCACTGATAACAAATGGCCTTGTCATACTGGCTTTGAGGAAGTAGGAAGTTTGTGTCTGGGAGAGCGTGGAATAGCCAGAGACAGTAAATAACAGGTATAGGAAAAGACACATTGCTGGTTTGGTCCCTTCTCCTTACTCCCCAAAATTACTTTATGTGTTGGTGACAGTGCCTTTTGTCATTGAGCTTGGTAGGAAAGTAGTAACAGAGACTCTGTCCTTAATACTTCTTCCATTATAAACTTCAGATCTGCTCTTCTACCCTAACCCAGCCACGATCATAATTCTTCACAGAAGTCCTTTCTTCTGAACCTGGTTTTACATGAAATAATTTGAACCTACTCAGTAATTTATTAAAATTAGCTGTAACACTTTTGAAAATCTTTTCCTTGAAAGTATTTTCCAGGTTTCAAGAAGGGAAAATTACATATTAAAAACTGAATAACGGGGGCCAGTCCCATGGGGTAGTGGTTGAGTCTGCCGTGTTCTGCTTCCACAGCCTGGGTTCACGTGTTCGATCAGGGGCATGGATCTACACCACTTGTCAAACCGTGCTATGGCAGCGACCCACATATGAAATAGAGGAAAACTGGCACAGATGTTAGCTCAGGGCTAATGTTCCTCAAGGAAAAAAGAAGAAGAGGAGGAGGAGGACTGGTGACATGTTAGTTCAGAGCAGACCTTCCTCACGAAAAAAAAATGAAAAACTGAATAATGAAGAGACTTCACAAAGAGGCAGAGGGAGGACCTCTAAGATAAGCACGTATCACATGATATAAATTAAAAAGTGTTTACATGAAAATAATCTAAATAGCCTGATTTAGATATTAAATAGAAAAATCAGTTAGAGTCTATTTAGTTATTGCAAACCCATCCTCATTATTTTAGCTTTATTTGGTGTTGAAATGTTTTAGAATTCAAAAGGTATATCTTAAAGATTATATTAGAGTGTGATAAACCTAACAGAGGCACACAAATTCTCATATAGCATTTTAGAATATTTACAATGAAGAAGGAGGAGATGTTTTCAATTGGAATATTATTTAAGAACAGATATGATTTAAATTAATATCAATATGTGATACATTTAAGATTTAATTATCTTAACTTTTTTCCAGTTAGTTGCTATTTATTTCAGTCTTTAAAATGTTTGAATAAGCCCTAAGAGATCTAAAACTGAGACTGACCATTTCATAATATTATGAAATTATTCAAGAATATGCAAATTCAGAGTATAGGTTCTAATATTATTCTTTCTAATGTTTATGATCTTATAGAAAGATTATTTGTCTGTAGTCTGGTAGAGGTCTTGAGGTAAAAATTTATTCAAAAAAATATGAATTGTTAGTTGCTTGGTGTGCCACAGAAGCCCACATAATACTGGTAAATACATTTATAGCAAGTGAATGATATAAAATACGTAAGGTTTATTCAGCGCATGAGGGGACATGAGAAGACAGAATAAAAATAATTTTACTATTTACTTATAAATGTAAGAAAGTGTAATTGAACGAAAAAAGAAAGAAGAGAGCTATCTAGTGTGAGATTTGTTTAGTAAGTGATTTAAAATGACTTAGAGAGACAGGAAAAGAGAAATGAACCCATTTTTACTTGGAAGAGAATGTAAAGGGCTCTGCATCACAGAGCTGGGAGGAAACAGGCCCTCTCAGAATGGCTGTTGAGAATGATGTTGGGTTGCCATGGTCAGGCTTGGCACCTCATTATCTAAGAGTTGTGTATACATTTAAGAACCTCAGAGAAGACAAATGGATAAGATTATGAGAAAAAGGATGGAAGAAGTGATTTAAAAAGCAAGATTAAAGGTTCTAAAGATTTTTGCAAGTTCTAAGGAATAAAGTAAAAAAATGATAATGGTCTACAAATAAATAACAAGAGGAGGGAGTAATTACTGAACACATTTGAAGGGGATAATCGGGTGAAATTAAATTTATAGGGAATATTATGTGTGGGAGAATCCCTTTGTATGAAACATAAAACAGCCAAAATGCATAACCTCATGAGAAGAGCTACTTCATACTTGAGGTCCCCATAAATTCACATTCTGGAAGACAACCTGGGTGAATACCAGAGATTCCAGATTCAGAAGAGCAGGTCCACAAGCCTTATGCAGCTTAGAGTTAAACTGCAGCTGCTGTTTGAATGAACTGGATCTGCCAGGTCAACACTGATAACCAGTGCACAGAAGCAAAGCATGGTCAGGCCAGGGGCCCAGGGGCAGAGCTCACTAAAGAGCAGTTACATGAGAAACTGACTAAACCAGGGTGGAATAGAGACTGAGAACCTAGGAGAGAACCTGGGGTAATGTGTATTGTTGGATAGATAGAGAATACGTTCTATCAGAATTGGATGAATTCCAAAAGGATACATACTGCCACTGAATTGGGTTCTCCATGTTCAGAAAGGAAGAGGTTTGGTAGGTGAGAAATGCTTCATATAAGAAAATCTTACAAGAGGATCAGAACACTCAAATGCATATAGCAGATATGAAGAAGCCAAATGAGGGAAGCTGGCTCTTTCTTAACTCTGTCTTAATGAGAGAGAGTGAGAGAGAAGCAGAAACTGGGATGAAAATTGTTAAGTGATGCTTTGTCTCAAACATAAAAGAAGTCAAAAGCAGTAGCTGGGATTATGGCAAACGGGAGAATCCATATCCCATTTGAAGAGGAAACACTATTTAAATACACTAGAATATCACCGTTTGGTAATACGGACCTAACGTTGCCTCATCTTCTAATTTTCAAGAGAAGGTGAAAATAAGAATTTTTAAATTGGGTAACTAATTAAAAAAGAAAATTAGGAGCCAGCCTGGTGGCATAATGAAGTTCCTGCTCTCTGCTTAGGCAGCCCAGGGTTTGAAGGTTCAGATCCTGGGTGTGGACCTAGAGCTGTTCGTCAAGCCATGCTGTGGAAGCATTCCACATACCGTAGAGGAAGATTGACCCAGATGTTAGCTCAGCAACAATCTTCCTCAAGCAAAAAGAGGAAGATTGGCAGTAGATGTTAGCTCAGGGCCAATCTTCCTCTCCCCTCCCCCCAAAAAGAAAGAAAATTAACCAAGTGGGTGGGCTATGCAAGTTTCAAGTAGTCATTCACATTGGGGGCCTCCATTGTCTCCTCCTCTATATTAAGATGTATTATTATATGGGTTTTTAAGATGAGTGAAATCACTGTAAGGAATCAAGTCCACCTATGACAATTTCCTCATCTCCTTAGGAGAAAATCAAGGAATGCAGAAAGTTCATCTTTGGCATTGTCCTCTTATCTTGAGAAAATGTGCAAGGGTAACTCAGGTCTGAATTCAAAATAAGAAGTTTATAATTTATTCCCCAAACACTGAATCACTCTTTTGATATACAGCTGGCCACATTGCGTCGTATGCTTTACTTGGGCCAGAAATCAAGAAAGGTACAGTTTAAGATGGCACAGTGATGTCAAGATTTAGACAGACCTTCTACATAAAACCTAGTGCATTGTTGGATAAATCATAGATAAAAGGCATGGAAATTGGAAAGTAACCAAACAAATTATTCATATTCTTAGACAAAATTTCTACATTAAGCCCTCCCTCAATTCTACATAGAAAATACTGGAACTGAAAAGAGAATTTAGCAAAATATTTGAACAAGAGTTGACATAAAAGTCAATAGCATTTCTATTCAAAACTAATAACCTATTTAAAATATAATAGAAAATACTCCTATTCACAATAACAACAAGGAAGATACGTTAGAAAGAAACCAAAAAATGGTGTAACCAACTTAATTAAGAATATATAAGGAGAGCTCAACACTTAAAATGATATAGATGGGAAGACCAATCAATATCATAATAATACACATTCTTTCTCAAATTAATCTGCAAATTCGATTTTCATTCAAAACTGAAAATGCTCTTCGGAATCTTCTGTACTGATCCTAAAATTTCCATATTGATCCTAAAACCAAATAAAACAATTCTGAAGAAGAACAATGTGTGAAAGATATCTCCTACCACATGTCAAGATTCATTTGCATCCCTAATAATTAATATATGTGTGGTGATAGAGACAGCCGTGGATAAATAGATCAATGGAATAGAATAGAGAAAAATTTGCACATATATTTAAATAACATTTATAGAGGAAGCATTGCAAATAAATAAAAAATGATAGACTAGTTAATAAGTGGTGGTGAAAAAATGATTATTCATATAAGAAGAACATAAATTTAGATTCTCTCCGCAAACAACAGAAAGATAAAATGTCTAGTGGAGTAAAACAAACGTCAAAAGCAAATCCTTGAAACTTGAAGAAGAAAATATATTATTCAGACCCTAGTTTAGGAATAGATTTCTCAGAAAAGAAACCAAAAATGCCCAAACATGAAGAGTGTTTATTGCAATTAAATATTTATGTTTTTAAAAACACCATAAACAAAGAGGAAAGACAAGCTTCATACTAGAAGAAACTGTTTCCAAGATATATATAATCAGTCGGTGTTTGGAAAATATATGAACTCCAACAAATTGATAAAATAGGACAGAGACATGAACAGACATTTCTCCAAAGAAGATATACTGATGGCCAATAGGCACATGAAAAGATGCTCATCATCGCTGATCATCAGGGAAATGCAAATCAAAACTACACTAAGATATCAGCTTACACCCGTTAGAATGACAAAAATATCTAAAACTAATAGCAACAAATGTTGGAGAGGTTGCGGAGAAAAAGGAACCCTCATACACTGCTGGTGGGAATGCAAACTGGTGCAGCCACTATGGAAAACAGTATGGAGATTCCTCAAAAAACTAAAAATAGAACTACCATACGATCCAGCCATCCCACTACTGGGTATTTATCCAAAGAGCCTGAAGTCAGCAATCCCAAAAGTCCTGTGCACCCCAATGTTTATTGCAGCACTGTTTACAGTAGCCAAGACGTGGAAGCAACCTAAGTGCCCATCAACAGACGAATGGATAAAGATGTGGTACATATATACAATGGAATACTACTCAGCTGCAAAACAGAACAAAATCATTCCATTTGCAATAACATGGATGGACCTTGAGAGAATTATGTTAAGTGAAATAAGCCAGTGAGAGAAAGATAATCTGTGTATGACTCCACTCATATGAGGAATTTAAAACTATGGACCAAGAACAGTTTAGTGGATACCAGGGGAAAGGTGGGGTGGGGGGTGGGCACAAAGGGTGAAGTGGTACACCTACAACATGACTGACAAACATTAATGTACAATTGAAATTTCACAAGATTGTAACCTATCAATAACTCAATAAAAAAAAAAAAAAGGACAGAGAATCCAAAAGAAAAAAAATGACAGGAGATATGCATGAAATATTCACAGAAAAGGAAATTAGAATGGCTAATAAAACACAGAAAGCACCAAAGATATTAGTAATCATGAAATTGGAAATTAATGCCATAATACAATAATTATTTCACATCTATCAGAATGGAGAATAAGTATTTGGGACCTTCACACATTTCTTTCTTTTTTTTTTTTTGAGGAAGATTACCCCTGAGCTAACATCCACCACTGATCCTCCTCTTTTTGCTGAGGAAGATTGGCTGTGAACTAACATCCTTTCCCATCTTCCTCTATTTTTTGTATGTGGGACGCCTGCCACAGCACGGCTTGACAAGCAGTGCATAGGTCCGCACCCGGGATCTGAACCGGTGAACTCTGGGCTGCCAAAGCGGAACATGCAAACTTAACCACTGTGCCACTGGGCTGGCCCAGGACCTTTGTACATTTTGAAGAGTGGTAAAGACATAGAGGAAATTTTTGGCAATTTCAAGAAAATGAATGTTAACATAATCTATGGCCCAGGTATATTCTTTAGAGAAACTCACACATGTGGCTATATTTATAAATATGCTAAATCTCAAAAACAATATTTTGAGCAAAAAAGGGGCAAACTTCAATATGACATATTCAATAAGACTATTTACATGAAGTTTAAAACAATATTTTAAAATATTAATGGATGTATAAATAATAAAAAAACGTATGAGTGGGCATGATAAATGCTAATATTAATTAATTCTGCCTGGGGCAGGAATTAGAAGAATGGAATTAGGAGGGTGTACCATCAACATTGTGTACCATCAACATTCTTTGATGGTAATTGTACTATTTATTTCTTTAAAAAATAATGTAAATGAATATGAAATCCTGTCAAGACTTTTACGAAGGTGGTTTGTGAGTCCATGGCTAAAGTAAACACTGGGTGTTCATTAACTTTCTAATTTTATACAAGTGTTTGCAATATTTCATAAAAATACTAAATAAATAAAACATCAATTATGACTCGAGCTGATTTAACTACAAAAAGAGGAAGACAGAAACACACACACACGCATAGACACACACACATAGACACACATAACCAGCAAAAAGTGAACTCTCTGATAATTTTGTTGAGAAGAAACACAGATATAAGAACACTCTCTCATCTCCCTATTTATCTTCCCTTCCCTTTTTTCCTCCCTGTAGTCTAGAAAGATGATAAAAGAAGAAAATAAAAATAAGTATATAAATCCATATACTTCCTTCTATGCACTGCTTTAACTTGATACAATATATTTTGATAATATTTTGTTTTATGATCCATTTTGAAATACTTTCTAATTTGTCTTGTGATCCTTTCATCCCTCCCTCCTTTCTTTCTTCTCTCTTTTCTCCTCTCTCCCCTTTCTCTCTCTCTCATATTTGGAGGTTTTTCAAAAGTGTATCACCCTTATTAATTTCTAAGTCAGTTTATTATAGTCAGATAAGATACTCAATTTTATTTCTGTCCTTTGGTACTTATTGAGACATTTTACAGAACTGACTGAGGAAACACCCTGTCAAATGTTGTACTTGCACTTGAAAAGAAAGCAGATTCCGTCCTGGTTGGCTGTAATGTTCTTTAAATGTAAATTACGGTAAGTTGATTGACAGTGTTGCTCACACCCTCTTTGTCTTTACTAATGTTTTTCCATCTCATATTCTACTAAATACTGAAAGACGGATGTCAATATCAGCAACTATTATTATGGATTTGTTTTTTCTTCCTTTAGTTTTATCTCTTTTTTGCAATGTGTATTCTAAAGTTCTGTATTATATTGTATTTTCTAGAAAATACAATTTTCTAAAGTATTAGGAACATACTATTTAGAATTTTAATGTCTTCTCGGTGAACTAGGAAATAGTCTACTTTATTTCTAACATATCCTTTGTTTTAAAGGTTTCTTTTGGAATGATCTCATGCCATTTTTCTTGAGTTTAGGGTCTGCATGGTATACCTTTCTTTAATGTTCTATTTGATTATACTGGAATACTAAAAGTGATTTTGCTTTTCATACATTATATTGTATCAAATTATAGAATTTGATCTGGACTGCTTATGTACCCTCATTGAAGCTATAAGAAATATGTCTCCTTGGCTGTTTGAAAAGAGAAGTCGTTCTGTTTAAGAAAAAGAGTTTTCTCACCATCAAAACACTTAGAATTTTCCCCTCCCAAGGCCGGGCTCTTCGGTGTTTGATCCTTCCTACCAGGTACCTCCCTACTCTGTAATAGCTCGCTCCACTCCCTGTCCAGGATGTCTGTTCCTGTGCAGATTCCCACCATTCCACAAACACCTTGGCTGGTTTGCTACATATCATTGAGAGTACTAACTTTATGAAGATTAGACAAGTCACGGGTAGAAAATCTCAGTGTTTCAGTTTGACAACCTTTCATGTACAGTGTTAAATGTCAACCATTTTTCTCCCTGCTTCACTCTTGATTAAAATCTCTAGTGTAAAACTAAAGATAGTATTTACATCACCTTTAGTTTGGGAAAACTGAAGGAAAAGTTTCTCTTTTTATTTTTTGAGGAAGATTAGCCCTGAGCTAACTACTGCCAGTCCTCCTCTTTTTGCTGAGGAAGACTGACCCTGAGCTAACATCCATGCCCATCTTCCTCGACTTTATATGCGGGACGCCTACCACAGCATGGTGTGCCAAGTGGTCCCATGTCCACACCTGGGATCCGAACCGGCGAACCACAGGCCACTGAGATGTGGACGTGCGAACTTAACCGCTGTGCCACCGGGCCGGCCCCAGGAAAAGTTTCTATGGGCTTCACCCCAGCACCCTTCTTTATTCTTTTGGCCTGTGAATTCAGTCTTCTCTCTCTTAATGGCCATGTCTCCCCTTCCACTTGATCAGGACATTCTGGAATCGGCTGTGTTTTTGTTTGAATAAAATTTTTGTTTTAGAATAAAGTTAGATTTACAGGCAAATTGAAGAGTTAGTATAGAGAGTTACCATATAACTCTCACCCAGTTTCCCCTATCGTCATCTTTTATTAGTTATTTGTCATAATTAATGAATTCATATTGATATGCTATTATTACCTCAATTTTCTTCAGTTTTCCCTAAAGCTAGTATCCTTTTTCTGTTCCAGAATTCCAGCCAGAAGACCACATTGTATTTAGTATTCAGGCCGCCTTAGGCTCCTCTTGGTTGTGACAGTTTTTCAGACTTTTCTTGTTTTGATGACTTGATGGTTTTGAAATTGTTGGTCAGTTATTTTGTAGAATGTCCCTCGGCTGGGATTTGTCTGAAGATTTTCTCATGACTAGGCCATGGTGCGGGTGTTTGGCAGGAAGACTAGAGAAGAAATCCCCATTTTTATTACATATCAAATGTATATACTATCAACAGAATTTATCACTATTGATGTTGACCTTCATCATTCGCGTGATGTGGTATTTGTCAGGTTTCTCCACAATAAAGTTCCTCTTTTCCTCCCCTCTCCACCCTTTCCACCTGTGTTCTTTGGAAGGAAGACACTGTGCAGCCCACACTAATGGGGAGGTATTCTGCACGTCCTTTAAGGCGCAGTATCTATATAAATCATTTGGAATTTCCTGCATGGGAGATTTGTCTCCTCTCTCCTAATTATGTATTTATTCAATCATTTATTTATTTCAGTATGGACTTCTGGATATTTATTTCACACTACTTTAATCCTCCACACATAGCCTCTAGCAATTAGTCAAAATTCCCTTTTAAATGTTCCAGCCACTATATTGTGGCTCTAGCGTTTCTGTCCAGGTAAGCAGATCTTGACTGTATCTCCTGAGATGCTCCCGAGTCTTCAGATTTTGTGGTCAGTTTGCCCTGTGACCTCAGTGTTCTGATGGGTCCAAGAAAAATAACTGATTTTTAGTTTGTACAGCTTTTTATTGTCAGAATGGGAGTAACAGTTTCTAAATTTTCTGTGTCGAAACAGAAACCAGAAGTTGGTATATCTTTTTTCTTAGTATGTTTATTTCAAATTAGTCTCTGCCTTTATATTTAAAGTGTGTTGGGTCTTGCTTTTTAACCAATATGAGAATCTCTGATTTGCATTTAGTCCATCACATTAAATATAATTATCGCTGTGGTTGGGTTTCATTCTTTTATCTTGCTGTGGGTTTTTGGCATATTTATATCACATGTTCTTTTGCCCCTGTTTCCTTTCCTGATTTTTTGTGTGAAGTGCCTATTTTCTTAGTTTTCAGTTTTATCCCCTGTGTTGACTTTTTAGTTATACCACTCTGTGTTTCTCTAGAGATGTAGTTTTAAGTTTCCCTTCAGATAATATTGTATTATTTCACAGTGTAAAGACTTTACAACTGTATATCCTTTCCTTTGCTACATATGCTATAAACACCATAGTGCACTGTTATAAGTTATTTTTCATTTGTAATAGTTCTTAGTCTTTTAAAGAAATTTAAGTATCTATCTTTATTATATATAATATTATACATACGTAATATTTTCCTATTTATTTACCCTTTCTACTTATCTTCCTTTCTTTCTTAAGAGAAGATATCCAGGAATCCATTTACTATCATTTCCCTTTAGAGTGAAGAACTTATATTAGTGTAAGTTTCCTGGGGACAAATTCTTTTATTTTTTCTCAGTTCAAAAATGTCTTTATTTCACCTTTATTTTGGGGAGAATATTTTCACTGGGTATAGGATCCTAGATTCATATTTTGTTTTCTTTCAGCACTGAAAAGATGTTATTGTGTTATCTTCTGGCCTCCCAATGTTTCCATTGAGAAGGATCTCCTTCCACTGTATTTAATGTGTCTGTGTAGCTGCTTTTAAGATTTGCTTTTTATCTTTATTTTTCAGCAGATTGACTATGATGTGACTAGTAATTTTTAAAAATTTATTTATTCAAGGTGAGGTGTTTGAGGAGATTCCTGGATTGTGGGTTGATGTCTTTCAATTAATTTTTGAAAGTCCTCAGCCATTTTATCTTTTCATATTTCTTCTAACCTATTATCTCTCTCCTCTCTTTTCAGGATTATAATCATGCGGACTATTTGATACTTTCTCACAGATCAGAGATTCCGTTTTCTCTTGTTTTTGTTTTAATTCATTTTTTTCAGTTTGGATATATTCTACTGATCACTTTTCAAGTGTATTGATTCATTAGTCTGTTGTGTCAATCTGTTATTAAATTCAACAGATGAATTCATTTTTGATAATTGATTTTTTTATTAATGCAATTTTATTGGGTTCTTTTATATATTCTCAATATCTTCTCATATTTGTTGTCTACCATTTCCAATATATACTCAGTATGGTCTGAATGCTTTTGTTCCCCCAAAATTCATATGTTGAAACTTAATGCCAATGTGATGGTATTAGGAGGTGAGGCCTTTGGGAAGAGAACTGGCCATAAGAGTAAAGCCGTCATGAATGGAATTACTGGTCTCACAAAAGAGACTCCACGGAGCTCCCTAGCCCCTTCCTTCTGCCTTGTGAGGTGACAGCTAAAAGGTGACATCTGTGAACTAGAAAGTGGGTCTTTGCCAGACACTGAATCTGCCAGTGACTTGATCTTAGATTTCCCAGCATCCAGAACTGTGAGAAATAAATTTCTGTTTTTTGTAAGTACCAGTCTATGCTATTTTTGTCATAGCAGCTCAAATGGACTAAGATAATACTTCAGTTTCTTTATCACTTAACTAATATCATCTGTAATTGCATCATCAAGCATCTATGTTTCTTCTATCAGCTATTTCTTCTTTTGACTATTATTCACTTTTTTAATTTTGCTATTTTATACGACTTGCATTTTTTTGTTGTGCCAGACATTTTGTATTAAAAAACAGCAGGAACTGAATTATGTAGTACTTACCTCCAGAAAATATTATGACACTTTCTTTCAGGCTGCTAGAGCTGGAGTCAATCTGAAATGTCGTTCAAATGTATATAGGCCTTGTTGCAGCTGTAGTTCATCACTGACAACATGTTTTGAGATTGTGATCAGGGCTTTCCCTTCTGTACAACAAAGGATCTGAGTTCTTGAGGCTTCTTAGTGCTTTATAGGTACTCTGCTAGTTTGTCAAACTACATCATATCTCTCTTTCCTTCACAGATTAGATGTCCGCTTTCTGGTCTGTTGGAGAGTTATCTTTGCTCTCTGGTCCTACCCCTACCTTTCTCTTCCTTGGAACATTTCTACCTGCCCTCCTGCAATGCCATATCCTCCCCAACATTGAGGATGGCTGTGTTATACTCTTGGAATGCTTTAGAATGTGTTCTCTTAGCTCTTCTGCTGGCCTCTGGTAGTTGAAAGCTTGGAGTGTCTCAAAGGGGTTTCTTTCTTACAGAGCTCTTGCAATATGACTGACAGTGTGTAAATTTTTCTATACAATATTTTTCTTGAGTGTTAGAGAAATCTTATGAAGTAGTTATTAGTAAAATTCTACAGGTGAGTAACTGAAGGAAGTTAGAAGAAATGAAGATGAGAAAGTCAAAAGTATAAAATTATCAAAAACATAGGGAACCCTATAAAGAAAGAGAGAAGAAATGGAAGAGAGAGGAAGCTGATGAGGGTTTGTAAGACAGGAAAGGGTTAGAACATATCTATTGGAGCAAGTTAATAGTGGCACATCTCATTTTTATTGGCTTATTTACTTATGAGAACTATTTTGACAAAGACCTGAAGTAGGTTAGGGAGACAGCCATGCAAGATGTGAAAACCTTAAGTTTCCAGCATCCTGAGTGATTCATAAACTGCATAGGGACAAGTATGACTGCATTGGAGTAATGAAGGGGAGAGTAGCATAAGATGAGACAACACGGCAAAGGGTAGATCAGATTATATGGGACATATCAGGCCATTTTAAGCCTTCACTTTAAGTGAAATGAGGAACTATGCAGAGTCTTGAGCTGAGGAGGGACGATATGACTCATGTTTCAAAAGTTTTACATTCTCCTCCGTGATATAGCGACTGAAATAGAGCTTTATTGCCCTTTCATTTTCTTTTCTACATAATCTATTTCAGGATTCCTATGTAGCAGTCTGTGGTAAAGAAACAAGCAACATGTTTTAACTCACAGTTACATATAACTCATGGATTGGGGAAGAGCTAATTGGAGCCTAAATATCTAGATACCCCATGTTTAAGAGACACAAGACCCAACTTCCCAGACTTTAAAGTCCTTCCATATTTAAAGAAAGGCCAATGCTAACCTGTCATCTTTTTATACATGAATAACTTGAAGTTTGAGACATGAAGAAGAACTTTTGGTGTTAAATTCATATTTTTCACTATTACAACATGCTATCTCTTCATAGCTTTGTAAAAGAAGAAAATGGGCCAGCCCTGGTGGCCTAGTGGTTAAGTTCAGGTCACGCTGCTTTGGCGGCTCAGTTTCAGTTCCCTGGTGTGGATCTACACCACTCTGTTAGCAGGCAGGTTGTGCTGGTGGCCCACATACTAAAACATATGGGAAGATTGGCATGGATGTTAGCTCAGGGTGAATCTTCCTCAGGAAAAAAAAAGAAAGAAAAAGAAGAGGGCAATGATGATTTAAACCTGGAATGAACAATTTTTATTTGTGCAGGGGCAGATAGTAAATATTTTGAGCTTTGTGGTCCATATAGTATGTTTCATAACCACTCAAATATGAGTGCAAAAGCAACCATAGACAATACATAAATCAATGGGCACAGCTGCATTTCAGTAACTCTTAATTTACCAAAACAGGTAGTGTGATGAGTCAAATTTGGCTGGTGGGCCATAGTTTGCCAACTTTGATTTAGATTGTGTTGTTGATAGCAAAGGGGAGATTGTAAAACACAGTTACCAGAAGTTATGCTGATTCTTTCAAGCTCGGTAGTTCCTGGATGACATTGAACAGGAGAAAAACTATGCAAATAAGAACATGAATATAATTAGCTTTCAGTTGCACCATGTTCCTACGTATATCTCTTCTGCTGCCTAACCAAGAATACATTTGGGAGGAATTGCAAGTTAGTTTGTCTTCCCTCAGAAAAGAATATTTAGAAGATTGTAGCATAGATAGATGAAAACGACATATTTGTTTCTCAGAAATTTGTAAATGATTTGCTAAATTCCCAAGGCATTCACAGTTTGGAAATATATGTTGGAGGAAGAAATAAACATTTGAAATATAAATTTCAAAATTTATAAAATTTTGAAACTAAGTATTCAAATATTAGTATTTCTAAGATTACCACAACTAATGTCTCATGTTAATATAGGATCTGCATTCTTCCATTTCCTTGGAGTTTATCTGTGATATATATATTAAATGTTATATATAATGTTATATATATTTTTTCCCTCACTGCATTTCCTGATAGAGAAACAGAGTCACAATAAGGATTAATAAGTGCCTAAAAAAAGAAGTCAAGGAGAGGCCTGAGTAGAGAATTCTGATCGCCCAGCACCCAGATTAAAGCTGTTTACGTTTTCTCTAAATCAATACATCTGTAGCCCCAGGTGAGTCTCCTAAAGCAAACAGGCAGGAATCCCAGCGTATGTCAGTTTCAGACAAGACTAATAATTTGCACGTGTACATTTGCAATGAGGCCATATCTACCATTTTCTAAAGCTGAAAGTCTGTCCTTCTAAAACTCGCATTTTAGCACAGATGTTCCACATACCTAATTACTGTTGGTTGGAGTAGTTAGGTAGTAAACAACTTTGTCAGATCTTTTCCTTGGCCAAATAACTTTAATAGGGAAGATTGTCACTAAAGGCGATGACTAAAGGTCTCTAGTGGCCTTCTACCCCACTTCCAAAAGTAGATATTTGCTAGCTATTACCTGAATCTTTGCTGATAATCACAGACAAAATGGCACAAGAAAGCCAGCCATTAGAGATATCCTTTGGCCAGCCCCTGATATAGAGTTTATTTGAGTCAAGATACATTATTTATAATCACATTTGGCTACTCTACATACATGTATGATATTTTTGAAGGCTTGAAGTAAGAAAAAAATTAGGTGGCTTTTTCCATGTTAACCTGAAAATTAAAAGCAACATATACTCATTGCTATATATTATCACAGATACACGAGCTATTGATTCAGGTTTTTCATATCAAAACATATTTGTTTAGGTAAAAAACCCCTTGTGAATAGGAAATTCAGATTTAAAAATCATTAGAAGAAGCATTTAAGCTTTTTTTGTTGTTAATCAATAGACCTGTCAATTTGACATGAAAAAAGGCTGAAAGTCCTTGGCTTACCTCTGGCCTGTAATGAACAGAATAAAGGAAACAGAACTGTAGAGAGATTTTGTGTAGTTTTGGGAACTACAGCTTGAATTTCATATATTGGCAAAATGTTACCTATTCCAGTAGAGGTGTGTATATTACCTTTTAGATAAGACCTAGTATTTTTAATATCTAGATACTAAAGAGCTATCAAAGTATTTGATATTATAATGCCAAATACTAAAAGATAGTCAACAAATTTTGATTGCTTGGTCCTATAATCACTTGAATATAGGTAACACACACACACACACCTCTTTGGTATATCTTTTAGCTCACACGCTGTTGCATGTGCGTTGGTTAACTAAAGAGAAATTCTGTTTAGATGTTGTAGCCATGGGGGGAAGCTTGAATGATACACAGGAAATGTTATGCTGCCTAAATAGAGTATCCATTTATGGTAACATTCGATGGTAGTATCCATTTTAAGCTCTGACTTTGAGAAGGAAATGAATTTCCCAATAAAAGATACCTTTAAAATGAGATTTTTTTCGTTGTATAGAATGCTGATCTTGGTAGACAGATAAGCAGACAGACATAAGATGCTGAACAGCTGAATTTGAAAGATAGAAAGTTGCTACTACATATAGTCATTTATGTCAGATAATAAGGGAAGTAGCTAGCATTTACCAGGCATAATAGAGGAGACCACTGACAAGACCTCATGCTTAACACCTGATTTTGAACAAATTAATATGCAAAAATTGGGAAACTTAGGGTCATCCTAAGGAACAAGCTGAAACGAATCAAAAATCTTGATATGAGGCAATAACACTCTAAAATGAGGAACATAGATCTGGATTGATCTAGATTGTTGATCCAAGCAAAAGTTTTAGTGAAGTGAACCTAGAAACATAGTTTAGAATCACTATATAGTACTTATATTTCATGTATGTAAGCTTATATGATAAAAAATATATTGTTCTTATTAGAAAATATATGATCAGTATTTTTTAACAATATTTTAGTTGTTTTCATAAAATCCACTGTTAAATAAGGTTTTTAGGTTTGTTAAATACCTCAAACTGTGGAGATTCTCTTGATAACACAGTTTCTGATTCTCAGTTAGAAAAAGAAAACAAAACCAAATGAATAAATGTGTTACCATCTTTCCTCACAGAATTCTGTCACTGAAAGCTTACTTCTCCTTAGGCATGCCAAATACATACTTAATCTTATAAATATAGGTTAGCATGCATTTATAAAATAATATTATTTCATCAAATATCTCAAAGCAAATTTTGGAAAATATAAAAACATTGAACTATTTCTATATAACAATATTTTCTTTAAAATAAGGAATTTGACCTTTTTAAAAAAGCTTAATCAAAGTTGGAAGGTTGAAAATTATGATAGGATTCTAAAATAGGGATAAATTTAATATTTTCAAATATTTGATTTCTTAAGATTCTCTTTCTTTTAGCAATAAAATGAAAGAAAGCATGTATTTCAATAATTGAATCTTTTGAGATTTAAGATTATCTTTTGAAATATTAAACTATTTTTCTTGCTTGAATTTACTCATTATGCAACATAAACACCTGGAAATCACTGTAAAGAGGACTCAGTAAGATTCTGCTGTGACAAATTTTAAACTTACTGTTTGGGGAAACAGAGTTTCAGTTTATCTTAGCAGTTTATTTTTTCTTATTGTTAAGAAAATTCATATTGATCATGAAACATAGGCATCTTCTTTGAGTATATAATGCATACAGATCTCACTCTTAAATTCTTATGTTTGTTAAATTAAAATATATCCCTGAAATCTCTTTACATGAATATAGAAGAACACACTTGCTCTGGTTTTTTTGCTTTAATCTCTGGTATTCATTCTCACATCAAGCAATATAGTCCCCATTTACATTAGTAAAAATCTGTGACCCTGTGCAAGGAAAAATTCATCACCTGAAATAGATGTTAAATATTGCTCTCCCATCTGTATCAGAACTAAACAAGCTACTCTCAAAAAGGGTTGATTTTGATGGAAAACTAAGCTCTTGAACAAAGTGATTCTAGATGAAAGGACTCCATATGGAACATGATGGAGAAGGAAGCCCCTTGGAGAAATCAAGAGCCCTGATTTGGTCTAAGTCCCTCTCCTCCCTCACTGAGTGATCAGAGGTATTTCAAAGACTGAATCTATGATCCTTCCTATGGTCATGCAATTCATAAAAAGTGATGCTCAAACTCTTATAAACATATATTCCAGTGGTAGAAGAACGTTGATGATATTCATTCTATTAATCTAATATTTAGTATACTTTAGAAACCCTCATAATAAAAATAATAATGCCAAAATGTAACAAAATGAAACAAAGATTAACAAAAAAATAAAGGTCCAACAAGTTAAGCCTGAGAAGCAAGGAATAAATTTCAAAACAAAACAAAACACAAAATGTTTATTTAGCAAATGTAGTATACCAAATGCGAAAGAGGAGCAAGAAGAGGTCCCCACAAGACTTTGAGTATGATATCTCTCCACAAATATAAATGCTAGGAAATCAAAGAAGAACATGTCTCTTAAAAAAATATGCTGTGATATTAGCAAGATAATATTAAAGCTGAAAATGTAAGATAAAGTGAAAACATTGATGGAAGAGAAGAGAATTAATACCCCAGCACAAAAAGGCAATATTTCAAATCAAGGTAACTAAAGAAACACATGATTAAATGTAAGAGAATCTAAAAACCCATAAAGAAAGATACAGAAGTTCAGTCATCTGAAATAATTGTTATTAGTGCAAATAGAGAGGGCCAAATCTGTAAGGAATTAAAATTGGGCTTTAAGGTTAGAGGTACATGCATTTTAATCCCAAATCTGTCATTTCTTTCCTGTCTGATCCCGCTATTTAGTCTTTTTAAAGCTCAGACACCTCATTTCAAATACGCCATTATAGCTCTGTCATAGAATTTTTGAGGTTATTAAATGTGATCACATATGTATAGCACTTAGCCAAATGCCCGGCGAATAATCATCACCTACTTTTTTGGGGGGATGAGGGGGCGGGATTGAATAAACTAGTTGGCAAACTTTTATTTTAACCATGATGCTTCCTCAGAATAGATATGAAGGCAACGGTATCTCTTTGAGTAGAAACACACACACACACACACACACACACACACACGTATGCATGCACCCAAAACATTCCCAGGCCTCTACTTGTCATGTTTTAAACCTTTAAAAGTTTAAAGTTTAAAGTTTAAAACATTAAGAACAAAGAGGAGATTTTACAAACTGCCAAGAAAGCAGGAGATGCAGCAACAAGAATGTTTTGAAGCATTCTCCTCTTGGCTTTGGAGAAAATCTACACAAGTCTAAGACCAAAGAGTAATCTGCAAACACAATGCCCCACGAAGCTGACCTTTTTGTTCCAAATTAATTATTAATGCCTAAAAACCACGAAACTGTTTTTCAAATAATGCCACCATAGCAAAGTTGAACAGAAGTAAAAATGAGTATCTCAGGACACATGAAAGATACTTCATACACATTGATTAGGAAAAATTATGCAAGGCAAGATTAATGGAATGAAGTAAAATGGTATAGGCAATTAGACCAACATGTGAAAAATGGAAAAGCAGAAGACAGAAATTCATAGAGTTTTAGTCTACAAGATATAACTAGAAAGGGAGCAGGGCAAGGAGAAGTTCAATCCAAGAAAGACACTTTGCTCTTAATACATTCAAAGTTATGAGGCCAAACATTCACCTCCACACTTCCATTCCATTTCATTTCATTAGCAAACTATGAAAAGTAAATCTCAGCTTAATTATATTATTATAAAAATATTGCATAAAAGTTAGAGCAGATTACAAATAAAATTTAAGAGAATTAGCATTTAGTGTCCACTAGAAAATACACACAACAGACAGAAAATATAATACCATAGGATAAAAATAAAATGACACAAGCAAGAATTATAATACTTAGAACAATTGTTTTCAATTATCTTGTAATTAAAAGGGTCCCAGACTGTATTTTTAAAAATGCAATCATCATGCCTACAAAAGAGGCACTTAAAAGTCACATGATCTTTTTCAACTATTGGCAACTTTTCATTTATTCAAACAGGCAATGTACTACATAGTAGCATATACCTATAATCAAACAAACAAACAAATAAATATAAATGTTATATACATGAAGAGAGAGAGTGAGAGATATGCATACATATGCACATTTCGGTAGATATAAATAGAAGTAAAGTAACCTGGAAATACAAATGCAATATATTCGATGTCATAGAAAGCTTTCAGAGATTAATTAAAAGAACGTTATGCCTTAAATATAGCTTTAAAATATATTTTAAAGAAGAATAAGATAAAAACCATAAATTTGGCTCTATCAAAAAAGTTTAGAAGTGGAACAAAGTGCCAAAAAACGGGCAGGAACCATCTGCTCCTTCTGACCTGTTTTTCTTGTCCCTAACTGCCACGGATGGAAGCTCAGTTTTTTGAGCAAATTTTTTTTTTGTACTTTCCTTGTCCCTAAAGAAAATCTGGAGCTCCCAAGAGAGCTCCAGGAACTATGGAAAAGCTGAGCAGGCATATAAAGATTCCCTCCTTCACTTTGCTTTCTTCTTATTCATTGTTGAAGATGAAGTCCTTCTGCACATGAAAGACAAATAAAATTCATCTACATTTCAGAGACAGACTTTCTTAGGAGCTTTGTCACGGGGGCAGGGGTTTAGTTTCTGGCTGGGGTAGAGTCTGTGGTGTCCTGAGTGGATAGGAAAAAGGCTTAAGACACTATCTTAAGGCTGCCATTTTTGGAAAATTGTGCAAAAATGGTTAACTAAGATGCTTAACTTACAGCACGTGTCACAAAGATTTGAGCTTCATGAAGGCTTATTTCTGCAAAGAAAATTAGTGATATGTTTTTCCATTTTCTATCTTTGGTAGAAAAGATAGTGGTAGAGTTGATCAGTTCTTGGTATTATTTTTCAGTTTAGCTTTCTTCTAGAGGTCAAATTGTATTCTGAGCCATATAATTTCTGAAATTCCTTCGGGAGGTTGGTGAATATGAGTTAAATTATTTTTTTGTTGTTTTAACTTCATATGCAACTTTATCAATATTGTAAGCTCTTAGAGCTAAATTGTCAGAAATGTTATTTCAAGATTAACATATTGCTAGATTCTAGAAGCTTAGTGGACCTAATTTATATCCTTCTGAATGTTTAAAATGCGTGTTATTGTAACTATCTCGCTTTTGTATGCATGTCTTATTTTCCCAAGTATTAAAGTAATTTACTATCAATAAATAAAATTTGGAAAATATTAAACACTATAAAGTAAAAACAACCATGAGCCCAATATCAAAACAATACCTATACATAGAGAGATTGATAGACATGATAAAAAGATAGATATAAATAGGACACATAACATCAATTAAATTATATCATAAATAAATGCACTTTTGAATCAAGATTTTAAAAATTAAAACTATATTTTGTCTGTGTTTCTATGTTATTAAATATTCTACTTCATCATATAGTCATTCCATAAATTATTTAACCAGTCCTCTATTGTTTGGTATTGATATATTTTCTAATTATTTATTATAAATGATGGTTTATATCAAGAAGTGGAATTATTGAGTTAAGTGCTGTGTCATTTATGTTTCTTAATAATTAAGCAGTAGCCTGGAAGAATGAGACAAAAACAAGTTTTAGAGCTGCACACATTTGGATTTTAAACCTGGAAATTCCAGTTCAAGCTTTCTGCCTCCATTTAAAAAAAATCTTTAAAATCGAAATGTTGAATTTGTAAGTAAGAAGTCTGTTACAAGGACTAAATTAATCAATATATTTAAACATGTTTACCTTAAATGTATTTAAAGTAAAGGATCTAGTTGAGAACCCAGCATATAGCATACCACTGAACGGTAAATATTTTTATTCCTTAAGCTTATTTACCCTTTAACCATCATATTTATTGTAAATATTTCTTTTTAAAATTATTTTCAATTTATTTTTATACATAGTAATTTTGACATCAAGGAGTTTATGTTATGTAATAAAACCTACTTTCTTTTTTCATATTGTGCCCATTTTCTTTTAAGAAGTTTTTCCCCACACTGAAATCAGAAAATAAATCACCTATACATTTTTCTAATTGAATGTCTTTGTTTTTTCCCAAGGAAAAATATTGTAGAGCGTGGTGAAAAGGAGTAGAGAAGTGGGTGACGTACTTTCCTAAGCATTATGTAATTTAAGAAGAACTACACCCTCTATTGTATTCTCTATTTGAGTTAAAGAAACTAGATGTCTGAGCAAAGGAAAATTGAGCCTCACAGGAATAGATTCACACTAGTTCAATGCTTATTAGGCTTTGCATAGTGATTTAGGACTCCTGATGATAGTTTTGACCTACTGACGTATATTAGAAAAGGACACACCTGTCAGCATAGGAGCAGATCTTAAGGAGGGACACTAATGGCTCTTCTTTTGCCATTTGTTAAACACTGAGCTTTGGTGTGTCGTTCCCAATTTAGTGATTGAGAAACAGAATCTAAACAAAACAGGGCACATGAAGTGTTTTTGAAAAAAAAAAATGCAACAAGGAAAAGTGGACAAATAATCTAAATAATTAGAGAAAGAATATATTTTTTGAATTGTCTATAGAAAATAAATGAAAATGTTATCAGAAGCCAGGGGAACTAGAGGCAGGGCAAAAGCCACAAGAAGTAAAAATCTATAATGACTTTGGAGATGTACAATGAGCTGGCTAGAATCAGAAAAATAAAAGAGGAAAAGAGCCTAAAATCTATTAACCAAATTAAAATGCATTTTTGAGGCAGAAAAGACTTGTTATAACAGAAAATTTGCTCATTAATATGGAGGACAAATTTCAGAAACTTATCAAGAGCAGAAATTAAAAGCAAATATTTATTCTAGGCGACAGATCCAGTTTATAATTTAATGCTAGGTGTAAAATAAGAAAATAATTTCATTAGGTATAGAAGGCCTAATCAAATATACAAGAAAAGAAAAAATTTCTGAATTGAAATATTAAATACAAGAACTCTGGTAATGTATGGAGGCAAAGAAATTAGTTTACATAAAAATTAATAAGAATCAGGCTGGTGTGACATTTCTTCTCTCCAAATACAAATTACAGAAACCAACAGAATTTTGAATAAAAATTAATCTCATTCTACTATAGTGAGCCTCATAAAATTTTTATTCACGTGAGAATAATACTTATATAGTTACATAACAAATAGAAATTGTACCACTCTTATACCCTTCTCTAGAAAATCATGTGAGTACCCTTACCAGGTAAAATACTTGACAATGTTAGCAGTCAACTGTGGGGTGAATCAAAACCAAGAATTCAAAAATGGTTAAGTCAAAGCATTAAATGTCTGATGAAGAACACTGAAACCAAATAACTAAATTGAGTAGGTATAGTGGTTATAATTATGGCTATAAACTGGAGTGCAAAAGCTCAAAACCATTCTAAATGGTATTGTTTATGGTAATGCCTAAAACATAAAAAACAAGTTGTTTTGAAACATTTATTTAAGGAAAATATAGGTTTTAAGGTGTGGGAGGTGAGGGAAAATAAAAACTTGCATTATGATTTTTCTCTATATTTCATGAGATTTTTAGTTAAAAATATGTGTAAACATTAAATGGCAAGGAAAAGGATTTTCAACAATGGTTGGTAATTAGGCTCTTCGGAAAATTAACTAACGTGTTAACTAAGTCACAAGATCCAGATAGATTCTAATTTTATGCCATAACAAGGTAAAATATATAAGAATATATTCAATAAATCTCTGGAAATACATACCACAAGAAAAATTAAAATGGAAATCACAAGTTGAGTATTTTCAGTAAATAAATAAATGTATGATATTCTCAAATAGAGACAGAACTTGGAAATCAGTAATATAAGGAGAATTATGTCACCACAAGTATTCAGTCAAGAAATTGTACGTTACCAATTACAGAAGAATTACAGTTAGAAGATAAACATGGAAAAAAAATCACCTTTCCTAATAGTCAATAGATCATAATGTGGAAATCACATAACTTTTTAAAACCTATAAATTTGGTGAAAAATAACAATATTTCTAATACTTGGTTCTGGCACCTGTTTTGTGAGTAAGGACTTTTTGGAAAAAATTTGACAATGAGTATGAACGGCCATACAAGTATCTGTATCCTTTATTGTAGTCATTTTAGTTTTATGAATCTGTCCCAAGGAAGGAACTAAAAAAATTTGGCCTATGCATGTGAGTATAAATTTAATATTTATATTAAAGAAACACATGAGACAAAGAGACAAAGTGTCCATCAAGAGATAGATGATGACATTTGAAGTTAACAATCCAAACCACATTTTATTCAGGAAGAACATAACAATGAAAAACACATTTGTTGACTTATGAAAATACTCACAGCATGACATTAAATAAAACAAAGCAAGAAATAATCTATTACATTCGGTATAACTTTAAGTAGATGTAGATAGCAGCAAAGAAACTATAGAGCACCAAAGAAAGAATATGCACCAAAATAGCAATAAAGACTTTTGCTAAAGTGTAGGATAACAAGAGGCCTTAATTTCTGCATTATATTTTTGTGCAGTTACAAATACATATAAGTATGTATATATACTGCAGGTATTGTTTCTATACTAAAAAAAAGCCGTAAAATCCATGGATTTCTTTCCGGCACAATGCATTAGAGATGCATTGAGTTCAGAGACTTGCAGGGAGTCCTGTTCTGTTACTTATTAGCTTTTTCATTTTGTACAAGCTACTAAAACTGTATCTGAGTTTCAGCTTCTTTATCTCTACAAAGGAGACGACACTACATCAGAGGGCTAGTGTGATGATTAAATGAAATAAAATAGTGCCTTGAAGTTACCCATACTGTTCACTGGGCACTTTATTGCATTTGGTACCTGGACGATATAAAATTGTAATCTAAAAATTTGATTTGTCAAACTCTGAGTTTAGGGATGCTATTTTGTAGAATTATACACAAATATATCTGTTTGTTGTGTGTGTCTTGAAGTGTACACACATATATATTAATGGAGATAAAGCCATAAATTCTCTTGTGTAGTTCTCCTTCATTTTAATAACTAAACACTTAAGAATCTCAGTATTAAAGTATGAAATTGAGCAACAGAGGTTAGGACTCTAGGCTGCAAATGCCCTCAAAAACCTTACAAGTACCTAATGGGTCACAATGCAAATGTTTTGGTTATTGAATATCCCCTTAAATGTGCTGTTGCCTTTTCCAAAGGGTTTACAGACCGATGCTGGCAGCTCTGCTTCCTCTCCAGCAGTCTATATTGTTAGTGGACCAAGTCCACAATACCCTCCTTTACATTCTCATTATCAATTCTTGGAAGACTTGAATTGGTTTTCAATTTCTTTATTTGATAGATAGTCTAGTTGGTTGAATGAACAGGTGAGAGTGTATATGTTTTTCTGTATATAGTCTTGAATTTTCCTTTTACTGTTTCAGGAAACTTTCTATATTTCAGTTGATGTTTCTGTCTTCAATTAGTGAAGGTGCTGGATGTCTGACTTCCTAGTAAACTCAGTGGGTGTTAACTTTATTGCCTCTTTAGGTCCAGATTATGCTAAATTCATTTCAGAGTATGGAATTCAATATGATTACAATATAATTGCATGGTTAATTGCAAGTAAAACCTTCTCTAAAATTAATATTTAAAGTGGAATTGCAGTCAAAAGCAGAATGAATGAGGAGGTATTGTTATAATAGAGTGCCCTGAGGGAGATTAGCGCATTTCAGAGAAATTTGGTTTGCGAATCAGGAAATAATCCCCAATAAATCTCCCTGGAAGGCCACCTCTACTTCCAGAAACTATATTTCTGGTCAGTTAGATACTTAGACTCTTTTTTGTCTCCTTTGCGTTGGGCTAGATAATCTCTTTTAAGACAGAAAAATGAGGCTTCTTTCAAGATCTTTCTTTTTCTTTTTCAAGGGCTCACTGTAATGGCTTTTTCTTCTACCTTGAACGTCGTATGTCTAACAAAACTCTTTCCATGTTTGCTAGATGTAAGAATTAAGTTCGTATCCTTCCCTTATTCCTTACATTTCAGAAATTCAAATGTCTTCTTGTATTCAGAAGAGATGATTTTATACACACTCTTCAATGGATATTTGTCATAAAATGTTCCTAGCACAGCGTTGATCTGCACTCAATATCATAAAGCAAATAAACACATTTTTTAAATAGTCTTGCTCTTTTTTAGCAAATAAAATAGGTTACTTTTATACCTATTTTGACTCTTTTTATTGGCTAATGATGGGTAGTGCTAGTTTTCTCCTATATTTCCTGGTTCCTGAAAGTATCTGAAAAGAAATTATAAAAGATGATGCATTTTTACAGAAAACTTGAAGCTGACTTGTTCTCTCTTAGTCTCAGATTATTTTTCTTCATGTATAGAATCATAGTATGTCTACCTCAAGAACTTCAGAGATTACTGAGGTTTAGTATTTTACTTTATAAATAACAAAACCGAGACCTGGAGAGTCTTCAATTACCAGTTAGAGAGTGAACTTTTTCCTATGCCTTGCTGCCTTCCCTGATTAGGTATTTCCTCGTCTCTTTTGACTTTTCAATAAATAGGTTTCCTTAGGTGATGGTGACCGGCCAGGAGAGAGCCATGAGGAGCTGTATCAAGAGTCCAAGAAACTTACTATCCCCCAGTGTTTGACTTCAGGCTTCCTTTAAACCCTGGCCATTTGCTATTTCCCCCTGATTTGGGTTCTGCGTGCTGTACCATGTGTGTGCTCAACTCACTAAACACTCCATAACTGATTCACAAACTTTTTTCTAAGCTCTACCACGTGCTTTCAAAGGAAGGGGGACAGATATGCAAAAACTAGCTATAGTTCAATTAGAATAAAATGAGAGTTAAGTGGACTTTCAGCTTGTAGTTGCAAAGGGGCTTGATTCCAACTGAGAAATAAAAAACAGGCTCCCAAGAAAAGGCTTGGGCTATTTCTTAAACCCTGAGAAGACCTCTGAAAATTGAATCTAAATAGAAATACTGGGTTCAGCAAACAGTACCAACAAAAGCATAGAGATGCTCAAATGGAGAGAACAGGAAATGGTAGTGATTATAGTTGGTTTGAGATTATTTCTTGGAGTGTCATAAGAAAGAGGCTTGTCTCATTGGTCTTTATGTGTATTCCAGCCCCTTCTACTACCTATGGATCGAATAATTTGACTTCTTGTCAATATTAAGAAACATAGACGTTTTTCGGATTTTGAGTATTTGCCTTAGGGATTCCAATGATCTTAGTCCATATTTTCCATAACTTCTTGAGCAGCCTGTGTATCGTGTGTGTAGAACAGAGAGCAGCCTGGATGACGTGAGTTAAGGCGTGTTGAAAGAATTCTTGGCTATAAAATAACACAAGGTTATCTGTCCATGAGATTATAAACTTCGCTACTGAAAGATACCTAGTGTTAGACCAGGCATTTTATTACATGAAGCAATTGGAAGGCAATATTTTGCCCACAATGACATAACATTGGTCATATTACATATTTCTTTTTTAATTGAGATTGTTTCTTTAGAATTCTCTCATTAAAAAGTTATAAAATCGACGTTCCTCTGAAGAAGTACTCATTTTAAAAATACACGCACACACACACACAAACACACACATTTTTTTTCTTTCTTGTTTTTTGGAACCCAAGTCATAGAAGTGTATTAGTCATGTGTTGTTATTAACAGCTTCCTGACATTTTGGTCCATACATGGCTCTCCCTGATATATTTGTTTAAATATTTATTAGTAATATAATTAACACCTCTAATGTATCATGCAATCCAAGAACTCAAATATTTCTAAAAATTTACATTTCCCTATACACTTTTCCCCACATCCTGCCTTTGGTTTCTCACCCAGAAGTATCACATATCCAGAAGTTGAACCTACTCATTCCCTTGTTTTTCTTTAGTATATTCTATCACACACACACATAAATGCTAAACAAATATGTTGTGCGGTTTTGCTTATTTTTTTAACTTATTAAAGGGGGTATAATTTTATATTAACATCTTAATGTTGGACTATTTTGTCAGACAATTAACCGTAATTCGAAAAGAGGAGATAAGAGCCTGAGGGAATAATAATAACAGCCCATTCAACAAACATTTGTGGAACGGTTAACATTCGCAGGCACTAGGGATCCAAATACAAATAAAATATAATTCCTTCTTTGAGGAATTTGTGACTTGTGAGAAATGGATATTAACAGATAATTGCAATAAAATGTGAAAAGTACTATAAGAAAAATTTTTGTAAACTAGTATAGGTATATGGGAGAGGTGACATTTTCCTTATGTTTTTAAGGATGTTTAGGATATCATTATAATATGAGATACATTTCAGATCGAGGGAGACAACTGTGCGATGCTATTGAGGTGGATGTAGAACGAATGTCAAGATATCAAGAAATTATGAAGGATTGAATTAAGGTATAAGGAATTAAGGTGAATGGCTTAGTAAGAATACTAATAGGTTGGTGGGGAGGATTACAGAAAATGGTAGAAGTTGCTATCCGTACTATCTATAGTCTAGATACTGTGGTCATTCATTGCTTAACGATGGGATACATTCTGAGAAATGCGTTGTTCAGCGACTTCATCCTGCAAACATCATAGAGGGCACTTGCACAAACCTAGATGGTATAGCCTACTACGCACCTAGGCTATATGCTACTAAGCTTATGGAACGACCATTGTATATGCAGTTCATTGTTGACCCAAACGCCGTCATGCGGCATATGGCAGTATAGATTCTATACAGTTTAGGGGCTCTTAGAAATAGCAATGGAAAACAAGTCAAAGACAAGGACTGGATAGACCCCTACATTGTACCACTGAATAAGTGATGGTGCTTCTACAGTTGAATAAGGGAAGGAGTTGGTAGGGGGAAGAAATTTTTTTTTGTGTATTTAACAGTATTTATTTTGCCTAATTACAAAGGTAATATGTTTTCATTGTAGAATATTTGTAACAGGTATGCAGCAAAGCAATTTGGCACAATTTATGCAATTTTAGTATACACAGACCTCGTGACCTGTGAATATATGTGTGTGTGTGTGTGTGTGTGTGTGTAGCCCACACATGTTTACTAGTGGGAGTGTTCAAGGAAGGCTACTGCAGCATTATTTGTGGTGGAGGAGGGCCAGGTGGAGGCAACCCAAGTATCCATAAGTTGAATCAATAAATAAAATATGCATACAATGAAATTTTAACCTACAAATAAAGGCAGTGTTTTTCTGTTATATGCTTCTTGTTATTTCCTGGTTTGTTTTTGTTTTGTTTTGTTTTTTTTTGAGGAAGATTAGCCCTGAGCTAACATCCATGCCCATCTTCGTCTACTTTCTATGTGGGACACCTACCACAGCATGACTTGCCAAGCAGTGCCACGTCCGCTCCTGGGATCCTAACCGAACCTGTGAACCCCAGGCTGCCGAAGCAGAACGTGCAAACTTAACCACTGCACCACTGCGCCAGCCTCTTTCCTGATATTTTTTTATTATTATCACAAAACTGACCAGATGTGACTGAACTGTTTAATCCATGACTTTTGTTCATGTGGAGTCACTGTGCTCCGAAATCTCATTACCACAGAGTTTTCCTGCCATTTGATGTTAGGTGTAGCACGGATATAATTTGTCTGGAAGCTTCAATGACTACTATAGCAGGTCCTGGCCTTACACTCATACCCCCTTTTTTTTTTGTAACCCAAACAGTTCACATGCAACAATCTGCTTTTTTCTCTGAGCCCCACATCAGTTGCCTGGTGTCTGGTTCTCATAAAATTATCCTGACATTCACAAAGAAAATGTCCTTTGAGTTTTGAGTGCAGGGAGAGGTGACCCACCAGATGTGGTATTCTGATGTGGTTTGAAGGAAGCATACAATGTTTACATTAACCTTTTCAGGCCCTTTCCCATGTGGGGTTAGCAGCATGGCAGTTAAATAAAGATGCTTAGTCATCCAGAATCCTGTAAGCACTTGACACCATGTCAAGTAATCTACTCTACCCCATATGATTTGGCTGTCCTGGATGTGGTAGAGAAGCAGCCTGGTAATAAGAACCCTATGCTATTTGAGTACATATCTACGTCAGGACATTACTCTGACTATTTTCTTTTCCCTTTGGTATATGCTTTAACCAAACCTCATCATGAGGTGACTGGCCACTAATAGGAGAGGGATGAAAATTTCATCCTGATTTTATGAATTTCTGGACTGTAATCAGATTCCTCAATTATTTTGTTTATTTCTTGGATTACGATCTTGCAGACAGAGCATTACACACAGGGCAGAGTAGTAAACAATGTCCCTTCAAATTGCTGAACAGTTCACTAAGGAAACTTTATACTAACAGGAGAACTCTCTTTTAACCTACTTTATGCTTCACTGTAAGTGATAAACTATTGAAATCTGGCAATAATAGTAGCTTCTTCCAGAAAGAATAGAGAAACTTGTAGAAATGACTACATTTAAACTTATACACATTTATTTTTCTAAGAAATGAAAGACAAATCTAAACACCTGCCCTTTCTGGTTAAAGCTTCTGACTTAACTGAAAATAGCATGTGGTTTTCTTAAAACTTGTTATTTTCTCTGTCTTTCCCTCCTAATTTATGAAAAAAGAACACAGCAGCTATTAGTAGATTTAAATGTTCCAACAGCTTCAAGGCAACACTAATATCATTTTACAAATGTGGAATTTGTCATAATGCTCAAATAATGGAAAAAACATCATGAAGATTTTCCTCTGTAAGAACTTGTGATAGCTAAAAAGTAATAATTCCTATTAATAAGTGATTTAATGTGTTCCAACATGTGTCCAGGCCACAACTATTATGTCAATAAACAGAGCTAATCAGTTTAATGTGCTGTAGGCTGAGCCTAGTAATGCATTCAAATGTAAAGATAACAAGGCAAGGAGTCTTTATCTCTTCTATTGTGGGTTTTTTCCCCCAATGTGACAGGCTCTGAGACAGGCTCTTATGTGAATTCCCTTACATTTGTACCTGTCTACAATGTCTGTTCTCAAGTTGACTCTTATCAGTGGACTATTCTGGAGCCATTTTTATTACACTCTAATCTTCCCAGTGTATCTGGCTGCCTCTGCAGTGTCTTACTTTGATTAGGGTGTGTACTCCACCATTCTTGACAGGAAGACCCAGGGTGTGGGAAAGAAGGATGATGGGGTGGGGTGGGGGAGGAGGAACAGAGTAGAGAATTCAAACAGATTTTCTGTGTCCCGCCCTTGGTTAGAAAAGAAATACTCACAAGTGAATATAGTTAAAGGATTTATTTCTTAAGCTAGTATTGAGGAACACAACCATGTTGAATATATGTGCATGTGTGTTTGTCTGCATGTGTGTTTTTATACATGTTTATCTACAGATACTGAATGTTATATGCTAATCTGATCATAAAAATATTTCGGAATATTGGCATTACACATGAATGAGAAGACTAATAAAGCATATATTGTCAATAACTTTCCAGAGTCTCATTTGGGGACAATGATAATGATTAAAGATAACTGTAATTTATCCAGTATTTACACTGTATCATCAGCTTTATAGATCCTTTTTAAATAGCCCTTGCAATAACCGTCTTAGAAAAATACTGTTATTGCATCTGTTTTACAGATTATTGAAGTACAGCAATATAGGATTTTGTTTTCTCTAACCTGCTTCTTTTTTGCCCTCCAGCCCATACTCCAACTCCTAGAAGAAAGGTTCTTTGTTGATAAGAGACAAAGACATCAGTAGCAAAATAAACTTCATAGTTAGGCTGTGAGGTTTGGTCCTTAGAAGCAACAGAATAGCAACCCTTGTAAGTGTTCTACACGTACAAGAAATCGGAAGTATTTGAAGTGTCCTCCAGCAGAGCACTCCAAGGCTGGACATCTCTCCAGGATACTGCCTAGACTTGGTTGACAAGAGTCCTAGGGGAGGACTGGTGGATTGAGGGAGGGAATTCAAAAAGAGAAGGAACTTTTGAGTACCATCCAATTGGAGTACCCATCCCATCGGAACTCTGAATGACTGTAGTGAGACTTAGGGGCGTTGGTGAAAACTTCTTTTGAGATATCCTCTGGGCTCTAGCTGAATTTTTAATTCTCTAAGAGTAAAATTGTTTTCTTTCTAAATACAGATTGTTCCTACAAGACTTTCCAGATGTTGCCAGCCTAAGTAAGGTGTTGTTGAAAGAAGTAAAGTACGTTAACTATGATCCAACTGCTGTGGCTAATTTTGAATTTGAATTCAAGTCTGTCTGACTCCAGAATCTACATCCTTAAATTCACATATACTGTTCAGAGAGCACACAAGGGACAACCTGTGTCTCTATTGATATCTGCTATCACAGAAGGTAGTATTGCCTGGCATGTAACAGGTAGGTAATCCTCCTGAGAGATGACAAAGTCTCATGCATGCCAGAGGAGCCCTTTTAACCTTTTCCAGTTTTCTAAAATCTATTGTGATTTATTCAACCAGGAAATGCCTAAATTATATCTGTTTATAACCTCCTAGCTGAGCAAATGTCATGGCAAAAGAAATAATTTGTTATTAAATTGACGTTTCCTATAAATAATAGCATCCTGAAAAACTTCAAAATTTTCAATATTAGATGTCTGTACATGGACATCCATATGTATAGATAAATTGATAGTAAATAGATGTATAGATTGGAGAGGTAGATGGAATCAGTTCCAACCAGTGGCAAAGAAGCAGAATCTCAAGCCTTGCCACATAGCAGGAGCAAATATTTGTACTGTATCTACCTGGCCAAACGTACTTTTGTCTTTTTGAGATGAATTTAAAAATAAATATACTTATACTTTTGAACCTGGAAATTACCTTTGCTTTAGTAGTGATAATTGGAAGAATTCATCTTTCACAGATTTATCTTTAGGGGGTGTTGTAAATTTCCTTATTGATAGTTTATTACATGACTCCTCCTCTTTCACAAAAATCATAAGCTTTATTGCACTGCCAATTCCCACTACCTTCACCAACACGGAACAAAAACTATAGTTATATTATGAAAATTATTCAAGAGAGTAGGCTGATCCTCATTTCAAGAGTCAAGATTTCAAGATTCAGAATTCTCATTTCGTATAAATGGCAAGTGACCCTTCACCATTGAAAAGTTATGTCATCTCTTAATTTCTTGCACAATGTCGTGGGCAGAGTAGTTGCTCAACAAATGCTGCATTACATTGAAACAAAGTGAGTGTACCCCAAATAAATAATTTATGGCGAAAGAACCAAGCAGCTCAGGTTCTTATGGTAAATCCAGCTAAAGTTGCCAGACCTAATTTATGGGTGATGGTCTGGAATACTTATTAACATAAATGTCAGTGCAGTTCTACCCAAGTCATTTGGACAAAATTAAATCGTAATTTAATTTACTGAGTGTCCTTGAATGAATACTTCAACTTTGAGATGAATGTTCTTACATATAAATATAGGTTTACACGTATATATGACATGGGAGACACTTGGTAGTCTAATAGGACATCTGAGAGAGTTTTGTAGTGCCCTCTTATAGATGAAGATGGTAAAAATGAAGATTGTTTATAAGCTAAGTAAAGAAGTAGGCAGAAACATCTCTCTGAATTCCTGAAATAGAAAAAGAAATAGGTGTACTTTTGCTTGGGAGGGGGGGCATGTTCAAGGAAAGCAGTTATTTATCTGAAGTCAAGGGTGTGGCTTTTAGAAGACTCAGGCTCAATATCCTGGTTCCTGTAAAGAATGAGAATGAGAAAAATTTGAGAAGGCTTCTCCTCCCTCAGTGTTTGCATGAATCTGGCTATGCATCTCTGCCATGCATTTCGTTTTCTTAGGTGGTGTTTTGTTTTGCTTTAGAATACAGAAGGCCAAGATGAGCTCCATCCAGGGAATAAAGGTGTTATAAAAGCACATGAGAGATCATTTCCTACTTGGCTTGGCTTTCTTGTGCAGCTCTTGGGGGCAAGGGGTAGACTTAGAAATATCTGTACTCTATTTCATTTAGAAGGATTCTTTGGAACCAAGACTTGGCAGTTATTTTCTAGCTCATAGATGCATATGTGCACACATGTACATGTGCGTGCATACACACATACACACACTTGTGGATGATGTATTTTCCTTTGTGCAAGTTGTGACATTACTGACATTTGCAGACATGATTTGTGTTACTTTGGTTATAGCTCCAACTAGGCCTCTATTGCTGTAAGTGATCTTGTTTATCACATTAGTTTAGGGGCTTCCGGTACCACATATTGTCTAAGTGTGCTAAGATTCCAATACCAAGGGCATTACCAAATGAGTATTTAATACTAGCTAAGATGTAAGTAAAATGAGCTTCCAAATAGTGCTGATTAAATGAGAAGCAAAGATCACTTTAAAGCTAAAGTATGGACTATGTGGCTGGTAACACAATTATCTCTTTCTTCAAGGACTCCTTATAGCTTTATAATTATTCATAATTCATACAGCTCACATGTAATAATACTTTTAGTGCCACATACAGTTACTTTATACAGCATATAAAAAATTAGAAATTTGAGGCAACATACTTATTATTCACACATCTTTCTTTCCTTGTTCTTGACAAAGTAAGTTTTTGCTATCTAGATACTTTAAATTTATTATCTCATATTATTCTCTAATTCTCTAGATAGTGAAATCCAAGCTGAATAAGATTTGTCTTCCCATCTAGAACGCAAGCCCACTGATGGCAGGGACCACACTTTAATTTGCTCTAATGCCTTATACAAATTGATTGTTCAAATGTTTTCACTGAATTGAACATTTGTCTCACCCAACTCAGAATAAAAAGACATTTTCTAACTTCACAAGCATAATTATAAAGCTCATTTGCAAAAGATGTACTGGAATTAATATATTGCAGTTGTAATATGTGGCTTAGCAGTATTTCTATAGACAATTTCATATCTGGAATTTTGCTAATCTTTAAAAATACATATTCAAATTACCAATTGATTGACATACAAATTGAAACAAAGTACCTTGCACTGAATGCAAAGGGGAATATTCAGGTTCAACAATGTTACTCTTGTTTAAGCAACAGTGCTTAATTAGCTGGTAGAAATATTAGTTATGCTAGATTAAAAGAATTGAGGCTATTTTGCTAATTAAGAGTTTTAATTAGTAAGATTTATTCAGCTATAGCTTATAGATATCTTAGTTTCAATGAACTATGCTGTTGCTTAATATCAAATATTTAAAAATTTGTTTTGTATATGCTTAATAGCTGCACCTAATGTGACCCCCAAGGCTTTGGGTCTCTATATAGGTTTGAAAATAATTATCTAACAATATTGACATACCAGCAAGGAGTGGAAATAACAAGGAGAAGGAAAACTAAATTCTTCAGGGCCTTGTGTTCATTTCCATCTTATTTTTCTCCATGTAAAAAGATGTAAGTGGACATTTTTCTAAAGCTAAGTAAAGTTTTCTCCTCAGGGCATTATTTTGGAAAAAATATTTTTTCCATTCCTCTCTGTTCTCCAAAGTAACTGGGACGGTGGCCACCCTTCTGAAAGTGTTAGCTTCTCTCTTTGTTATATCGCATATCCATTTTTATTTTGACCGTATTTCCTTTTTAGAGAATAGAACCTGATGTTCTATCTACATACATTTTTTTTTTTTTTTAAAGTTTGGCACCTGAGCTAACAACTGTTGCCCATCTTCTTTTTTTTTTTTCTGCTTTTTTCTCCCCAAATCCCCCCACTACATAGTTGCATATTTTAGTTGTGGGTCCTTCCAGTTGTAGGATGTGGGACACCTCCTCAGTGTGGCCTAATGAGCAGTGCCATGTCTGCGCCCGGGATCCGAACTGGCCAACCCTGGGCCACTGAAGCAGAGCACAGGAACTTAACCACTCGGCCACGGGGCCAGCCCCTACATACCTTTCTTGATAACAGTGTTTATGCAGGATTCAGAGAATCGGAATCATTATCTCTCATAGTCATAGTCTTTCTCTACTTTCTGAATGAGACATTCATTGGGAGGCTGATGTAGAAAGATTTGGAACAGATAGTACAATATTTATTTCTAGGGATTTCTAGTTGATCCTGTGCCAAGCAACAAAGCCTGAAAACACATTTAGGGAGACTTTTTAAAAATCATATGTAGAATTCAAGCAATAAAATTTCACTGTTACCTACTGAATTTAAGTAAAAGGCATCTAAAATTTTGTATAAGTGTAGAAATCATTATTCGGTATACAATTTTAAATTGGCTTTAAATCAGTAAGTTTTAGGATGTGTTTATCATAAAGTAATGCCTTTCTAGAAAATACTAGAAGCGTGTGCCTCAGGCCTAAAGGAAACAAAGTAATCCTGAAGGATTCAGGTAGTGTCCACAGCAGTAATGTGAAACAGACGTTTTCCTCAGTTGTGTGACCTTGGTTCTCTCCATTAATCTCTCTGGGCTTCTTTTCCTTCATCTGTGAAATGAAGGGATTGAGCTAGATGATTTTAAACTCACTTCCAACATTCATGATATGTATTCCTTTTTGTGGATTTTCCATTTACAGAGACTGACTCAGGTTGTACTCAGGAGACAAGTAATTCCATACAGATTAGACTTCAGAACGTGCTTTCCCTGCCCCTACATCATTTCCTGCGGGACCCCGAGGAAAAACCAACTGAAGCTAGAAGTTATTTTTTTCATATTTCAGCCAATGCATTTTTATTTCTGGCATATTGATAGTTAACTGTAATTTATCAAAGACAAATTATTCCGCCAGCCACAACTGAATTGTGAATTACACATAAATTGATCTTGAGCGTAGTTTACTTAAACTTTCCTCAGAGAATCATTATGTAAAAGTTATTAAAAGCAATATCATGATTCAGAAGAGCAAATCAACCTTTCAGGATGTTTTCTTTAAATGTATACCTACTGTTGGAAAAGATACAAAATTTAATCTATTAGAATTAGGTCAGTTTAGGTTCAATAAGACCAAGAAAATAACATATTGAGTAAAAGAGAGGAAAAAAACAAAAAAGGAAATCTATCATGTCTTAAGGCATTTAACCTGATGTACAATATAAGTTGACGTAGCATATTCCAATTAGCCTAAATATGGACTGTTAAATATGTTTACACTGGCTATTTGATCTTAAACAAATAAAAACAGCGCACACAAATGTTGTGGTTCTTAGAAACGAATGAGGATATTTCAAAGTTGGAATTTTTAAGTTCATTTATATTCAACGTTTTTGCGAATGTTCAGGAAAAGATAATAAGCAACACATTTTTATTTGTGGATGGTACTAACTCGGATGATGTTGCATACACAGGGGAGGACGGAAATAATTTTAATAAAGAACCTGGAGGCATTAGAAATGTGGTAAGGAAATGATAAAACCGAGATTTAAGTTGTAAAAATGCAAATCATTACACAAGGGGAGGAAATAACCTGATGCAGCTACTCAGAGGGTGGGACAGACCCAAGAAAACAGTTAGGGGCAAAATAAATCTCTGGGTGATAGTGCAGAGCAAATGAGATATGAGCCAGCAATGATAACAGGCAGAGAATGTTCCCTTGCGCTTTTGAACCACAAAGAGGCATTGTGGCATAGGAAGATGAAGGGCATGGCACCTAAACATTGGATTCAGCTTCTGCTATGTACCAGAAAAATTGGCATGATTGCACAGTCGGATACATGGCTGCTTAGCGGTCTGACTGCTAGGAAGCTACCACAATAGAGTGAATTTCTGTTACATGTTTGTTCAGCAGACTCCTTCTAAATTAATATACTGCACAGGAATAGGGCAAGAAATAGTGACTGTCCCTATGAGCAATGGTTAGATCCCAGGAATTGAAGAGAAATTCCACACAAATTGCAGGTGAGCTCTATTCTTATTAAATATGACTCACCCTTCCAAAAACGCAGACCACAGGAACAAGCATTTCTAACACATCGAGATAATTAAAAAAAAGCTAAGCAAGCAAATTTCTATTTGGCTGTTGTCATATATCACATAGTAACTACTGAGTTTATATTTATAGAATGAATGAATGAATAAATACAAAGTAGACATTTTTTATCCATTTCGCAGATGAGAAAAGGCGAGGCTCCACAGAAGTTAATCAATATTCCTAACCTAACGCAGGAAATAAATTGTAAAGCCAGAATTTAAGCATGCCTAATGCTAAAGCCCATTCTTAAACTAAATCATTGATTCTGGAACTGACTCAGTGGCCATCAATCCTGCAAAGCAACCTTACGTCTCCTTATCTGTCTTTAGAAACTTTCTTCGGATTTCTATTTTACAAAGCCTTTGATTAGATTTTTCACTGGCTTTGATCAGCTTCTGTTAAGCATGTGGTAGAAAGAATATCTGGAATTGTTTCCAAGTTCATATAAAATTTAGAAACCATGGAAATGGTAGATTTTACGAGTAAGAATTCTCATGTGAACAAATTACAATGTCAAGATATGAGACTATTATACATGCATTTTACTCAAAACTTATTTCTTAATGTCGAGCTCAGTGATCACAGAGTCATCACAAAGAACACTAGTGAAACACCCCTTGCAAGATTGCTTATATGCATCAGGGCCTATAGGAAAAGAAAATGCACAGCTTTTTAAAAATAGTTTTTGTTTCATGTCCCAATTTTTCTTTTGTTCTGACAAATAATTTGGTAATTGGGTGTACCTATTTAGGTATGCTTATAAGATCATCTGAGATGACAAAGCATGTAGGGAAGTGAATGATATTTTCCACTACTCTTGCCAAATAGCACAACACAGCTACCTTCATTAGACAGAATGACTGTGAAATGGACATGGTCCAAAGTGAGCAATGCTCTATGGGCTTTTTAATTTTAGAGATTAGTTTCAACTAGGGAAGATAAAAATGTTAATATGTCAATTTTTCAGAATGAAGCTTGTACATGATTTTTACAAAGTGCCGATTAGCTGAAGAGTTTCCTGTTCACCCTCCATAATTTGCTGTATCTGTCAATAACTAACATGTTAGAGGACTATCAAGTGATTTAATTATCTTCATGGGCACAACCAATATGAAGCCACTTAAAAAAAACTAGGCCAAAATTTTGCCTAAATTTAATAAATATGATTATAATTTAAAACATTAATGCCATAAGCTAAAAATGAAAATTAGCCTGCACAAAAGTTATTAAGTTCTGTTTGGCATTACCTTGCCTTCAGGGAAAAAAAGGAGAGAAAATGTCAAATATATTATGCACTGCAAGCAATTTTTAGAAAATCAGTGAGAAAGTCTTGACCTTTGATATAGCAAGTTTAAAAAGGCATATGTTTATGAAAAAATAATGATCTTGGGGCCACGGACCAATGGGATCAGGTTCTCTCTTCTGATTCTTGATTTTGGAGCAGAAGGTATTTAGAAATTATTGAGATATGGTCAGGGTTAGGGTATTGAATGGCTCTTCTTGGTTTTTCTGATTTTGCTGCTTTTGAGAACATATTTAATTCAATGCAGTTCCTGAACAAGCAGCTGAAGTTGGAGCCAAGCAGACAGCTAGTGTCCCAGAGGCCTCGCTGGCATTACACCCATCACCAGCAAATCCATTGAAAAGGAAGTCACGTGGAAAATTGGAGTATTGTATCTTGTTTAAAAGATCAGCAGATAGAGAGCGGATGGTATTTTTCCTACTTTGTCCAATGAATTCCAATATTCTGGCTTTGTGATTCTTAAATGTGCAATTAGACCAACCTATATATAAACTATAAGAAAACATGATAATATTTCTTTAGCTTTCTGAGATCTAGAGTACTAAACATGTATAAGATGGTTAGAAACGGGAAGAACTTATAATAGCAGTGATAGAAGATGAGACTGAGTGTTGGGGGAAAGGCTGAGGCCCACACACACATTAGAACAGAGGCTCAGCGCCAGAGGGGGATAAGGGTGGGCGTGTCTTGATTCTGACTCACAGAAGCTAGTACTTGACCTCTGCAAGTCTCTGCCTTCTAAGGTTAAAATTTTGCTAGAGCCTCGGGGCAAGGCTGTGACCAAAATGAGAAGTCAAGGGCCCCCAAAATTAAGGAGAAGACATGTGGGGGCTGGAGAAGAGCCAGGCAGAGCTCGGGAAATATGCTAGAAAGTGGCACTTTAATCCTTAACCTCATATGCTGGGATCTCCTCCTACTCAATTTGATTGCAGCAAATTGTACCCGAGTCAATGGGCAGATCCATCTGGAAAGGTGCCAAAGTGTTCACGTGCTGAGAAAAGAGCAAAAGGAGCAAAGGGATTATCCTGGATGTGATCTTTGAAGTGTTAAGACAGTTTGAAGCTGGTGAAAATCTAAACTAAAACACTGAATCTTTACAAATTGTTAACTTTATAAATAGTACATGAGAATTGGCAGAAATGAGGTATTATGCCTGCTAAAGTTCCCGTAATTATTCTGAGCTTTCAATATTGCAATTTTGTGATCTTTTGAGAATAACACAATAATATAAACAGGCTAAATATTATTGATATTAATGAAAAATGCACATTTTCTTATAGTATTAATGAAATGATGGTATAGGTTTTAAAGCAAGATTGGAAGCAGATCAGCAACACGCATGTATTATGTCTGTTTGTGTGTGCACTCAGGTGTTATTGTGGTTGTTATTATCTTTTTTAGGACTGATACCTTGCCCTAACCCTGGTGGTTCTGATTCCGCAGGTGGAATGTGACCTAGGCATCTGAGTTTTTAAAAAATATCTTTAAATGATACTAATACACAACCAGGTTTCATAATTATAGTTTGAAAGCAGATCATAGAAGTTAAAAGCATGACCTACAGAGTTAAATTGGCCTAAATAATAATTCTAGACATGGTGGCTAATTAATCGAGTTACTCAGTCTTAGATTCCTTGATATTAAAATTGAGATATTGATAGAACATACCTGGTAAGATGGTCATAAGGATGAAAAGAGACAAGGCACATAAAGCAAAACCACTCTCTGGTATAAGAAACGCATCCAATAAATATTTCCAGAATGAATGGACTACTAATGGGTAAATACCTTAAATTAAAAATCTATTCTTATGATTAAAGAGAAACCAATGGGAAATAGGAATCATATAGCATCAACATTTTGAAGCAAAATATTGTATTATTCATCTATATATCAATACTAAAATACATTTTAAAAAATAGTTTATTTTAAAATAAAATCTACTACTTAAAAATAAAGTAAAAAATAATCTAAATTCTCTCGGATCTCTTATTCACTACTGAAATTCAAATTGAGTACAAAAATAGAAAATGGTCTCTAGATTGGGTTCTTCTCTGATGAGCCACATTTGGGCCAATAATAGATCAAATACCTTTTTTATGATTCTGTCTTGCCCAACAAGCACGTGCTGTAGAAACAACAACAACAAAACCAAAAACCGCTCTAGGTATTGTCTTTTCATCTCTAACATTCATTCATTTATTTTGGAGGGCGGTATGTGATAAGAAAGCATGCTCCACTTTTTATAAATGTTTCATGCACTCCAACATAAAGTCTAATCGCAGAACAGGGTGCATACAGTTTGATGTGTATTTATTAACTCCAAAAGGTGGTCCAAATTCTTAGTTATGATCGCTTTCTCGATAAGCCAATAATTAAGGAAGGTGTGTCAAGATTTCTTATTACTATGTTTCTGTCAATTTCTTCTATTTTTAAGCACTATTAAGTACTTTCAATTAAGAAAAACATAATTTTTGTCTATATTTTGATTAGATTTTTCATCAATAAATTTACTCGTTGTTCTATGTATTATATTATTAATCAAATTTGAGAATAATCTCAACCTACTACACCATATTTTAAATATTGTCCAAATACAATAAAATTGGGACCATGCTGGAAAAGGCTGGAAATAAATTCAGAATGCCTCTTTTTGATAGAGGGTGTTATGTGGAGGAAATTAGTAGAGAAAATTCTGATAAAACCATTTTTAAAACACTTCATTCACCAATTTAACAAAATCAATAGAACTGAAGATGTGTTTAATGAGAAATGTGGGAAATCCTCACACAGCCTCAGACTGACAGTCTAGTGAAGGGCACCAGAAAACATTTCCTAGAAGACATTGAACTTGATGGTGGCAAAAAGGCAGTTGGCTGTCACACCAAACACAGATTCTGAGGATTATAAAATTTCTCAGTGACTCATCTTCTCATCAAATTAGCCAAATGACCCTAAAAAATGTGACCACTCCATAGGATAGTTTGTACTGCCAATCTGCTGAGACACCCACAAATATGGCAATCCGATCTATTGAGAGAGGAACCTAACAGGAACAATATTTCTTGACTAAGACAACCCATGCTTCTAATTCCCTAGTACCTCAAAGGTTAATGACTGACTAATATAAAGAGTCAGTAACTAATATCCAAGCTCATGTTTCAACTTCAAGCAGAAGTTTCAAAGAATGTTCAAATAAAAAGGGGAGTCGAGGAGAATCTACTTTCACTGTTTTAGACAAAATAGAAGTCCTGGAGAGAACGCTTTTACAGAAATAATACTAACAACAAAACCAAACAGTCAAACAAATGAGATCTATTAGTTTGTACTAAAATAAGTGATAATTTTGTCTTCAAAAGACAGATGCCTAGCACACAGGAATAAAATTAATTCCGGGGTATGAAAGAACACATGATTCACAATCTCAAGGTAACTAAACTAAATATATGGGATAACAGATAAAATGAGAGAATATCAAGATATTTATAGATCTCTGAAATAAAATTAAAGAAAAAATAACATTGCAGTACTCAATAGTAGAAAGAATACATAGATCAACAGATGGAAGATTCAAGAAAAATTACTGTTCATAGAGCAGAAAAGTTTACAGATATGAAAAAGATGATGCACTTTGGAGACTGAGCAATTGAGAGCCATCATATAGATAACTGCTATTTCTGAAGAAGAGAGCATAGAAAACAGAATTACAAAGAAATCAAAAGATGAAATAATATCTATCTTTCTGTCTATTTATCATCTATCTCATGTTTGGAAGGAATGTAAGGTATATATTTTCAGACTGGAAGTGAAGCATATAGCAGGAAAATACAATAAAAAGTGTCAGACAGGTCCCATTTGTAATAGTAACAAAAAGAATAATATACTTCAAAATATATTTCACACGGAATGAAGAAGATATATATGTAAATAAAACTTTAAAATGCTTTTGAGGGACATAAAACGAAACAAACATATGGAGAGGCATGCTTTGTTTTCGGAAAAGAAGACCAAGCAGCAAAAGTTTAAAATTCTTCCTAAATTAATCTGTTCATGTAATGCAGTCCCAATAAAATCAGCAAAATATTTTTTTGAAACTCGACCAACTTATCCTAAAGTTTATGAAGAAAAATAAAAAATGAAGACAATTTTAGAAACATTCTGGAAAAAAAAGATGAAGGTGACTAATCCAAAATGACATTAAAATAATCTATAAGATTAGTCATTTTAAAAGTAAACACTGAAACATGAATACAAAACCAGTTCCATTGAGCAGACTATTAGGGTCCATACGAGTCAGGATTCGATAAATGATAAATGACAGAAGTGTCAATGTAATTATTGGAAGAAGGATGAATTATTCAATAAGTGATATTGGGACAATTGAGTAGGCAGATAAATTTAAATCTTTGGAAAAATTACTTGGAAATTTACCATGAAAAATGTTCCCTTTCCTTAATATGTAAGAATTTAGTGAAAATTGATAAGAAACAAATTGGCAACCTTTCAGAAAATGGGCAAGGAATACGACAACGATTTCCCAGGAAACAGCATGGAATTCATTTAAACATATGACAAGATACTCACCCATGTATAATCAGAGAAATAAAATACAAATTAAAACTATAACGAAATTCCATTTTTCAATTGGCAAAGATCAGTTTGAAAATACTATGTTGGTGAAATTGTGAACAAAGAGGAGGTCTCAGATATTATCGACGAAAACTTTTTTTTTAAGAAAACAAAGTTCAGAAATGTGTTAACAGTGTGCTGCCATTTATATTAATGAAAAACAGAGTGTTTGCACAGTTATGCTTGTATGTTTATAGAATATCTTTGCAAGGCTACACAGAGTGGTTGTTACTAGTAAAAGCAAGTAATCTGCAGAAAAAAAATTAAGTTGACTTGAGAGTTGGTAACATATAGATGCCAGAATATAAGATTGTCATGTCTATGGAGTTACAAAAAGAAGAATAAATAATTTCATGTACAACCAAGTGTAATTCGTGAGTGAAAGGCAAAGAAATTGATGACAGGGGAAAGCAATAAAAAGGGAAATAAACAGTGAGTCCTGGGAAACCTATTTGAAGATGAAGTCCAGCCAATCAAAAACAAATTTAAAAATGCCCCATTAATTATGAACATTTAGAATGAAAGTCTTAAAAATAAACAGCATTGAATCTACCACATAAACACGCAGTTAAAAATCTAAACACTTAAGGTAAATATAAAGAAAAGTTATTAATTATAGAAATGAAACCGTATCTATTGAATTCTCATAGATGCAGGAATTTAGTGGACTTAAGTTTACAACTATTTAAATGTCTCTCATTTTGGCTATTATGTTCTAGAATTTTGACTCTGTATGTTTTCACTGAATTATTATAACTTTCAGTTAATCTTTATGGCTGTAATCACAGTGCTTACATTTTGCTTCGTTACATTATGTACCCTAGATATTAGAATAACTTTTATGTTTAAATAATTTTCTTGAACAATTTTTTTTTGTGTGCTCTTTTCTCCGTGGGCTGCACTATTTCGTAAACTAATTTTTCTGGTAGAGGACGTTAGAGAAATGTTTTGTGCACAATCCCCATACATTTTAAAATGCATTTTGTGTCTTCACTAAATGTTCCTTTTATCTTATCTGGGCATAGGAATCTGGGGTTACAAGTTTTATTCTGTTTGAACTTTGTCACTGCTTTGACGAGGGAGAGGAACGTTCAGATCACTATCTTAAACCGAAACGTTGCATTCTAACATTGCACATAAAATAGGATGGGGAGGGAAAATCAAGTGAACGGTTTCCATTTCCTATGACCATCTTTCACCTCAAGCTTTTCCCACCAACCAATGAGTCAGTGTTACCGATGTTACCATTAATGAAAATGTGGAAATCAGGTAAGGGGATTCCTTTATTGGTCTATCATCCAGTATCTGCTGGCTGGAATCATCGCAGTCAAATCAGTCCAAAGTGGGTATTAGCCAGGTTTAAATAGCTTGTTAACCATATTTCAACATAATATTTGTTTGGATAGATGGGGCAACTGAAAAATGTAGATTTATCTGTGAATTTTTTTAAATGAAGCATTTTTCTTTAACATTTGCATCTTAAGTATAGCTACTCCCAGAAATAGACATTCTCAAATATAACTGAATCCTCATTGACTTACTGCTCTGTTCTAATGGAAACAGAAAACAAAATTACAAACCCAACAAAGTGAAAATGTGCACATGAAGAGTCAACATCCTTGTAAAATCCACAGGATTTAAGGACGAGACCACAGTTTTTCCGTAGGTTTGGTGTTCGGTTTGACTAGAAAGCCATAAAACATTTTATTTCATTTTGTAATAAATTATCACTAGAAGAGTGTGTTAGCTTTCCAAGCAAAAAGTTGAAGTCTGACTCATTTTTAGCCACAGCATCTTGATTTGGTGAAGATTAGAAATGAAGAGTCAAAACAAAATTAATGAATTGAGGTTATAAAAAATTAGCAAAAGGTTTTAATTTGATGATGGAAAAAAATGAAACTTGGGTAGTGTGCTCATGAATCATGCTGCTGTTATCCAAATGGGAAAAGCTCATGGTAGCAATTGTAACATCATTAGCGGTCCTCTTGGCCTTTTATTTGTTTTTCATCTCTTGGATTCTTCTTGCTCATTAAGATCCAGTTTTTAGTCAATGCCTGTATTTTGGCTCATAGATATATAATTGTTCAGAAAGAGATATGTGCTAAAAGTGCCCATAACTCATGTCTTTTGCCAAAATTCAAGACAAAATCTTTCAGTGTTATTATTTCATTTTATGCTAAGCAGCACAGAGATATCCTCTTTTTTCTAATGATCTCACTGTGACTTATTTTTATTCTTCTAGTTTCTTTTCATAATGATATATAAGACTATTATAAAATAAATAATGTTTAAATGTTTTTGATCATTCTTATTTGGAAGCAGTTCAAAATAGTAAATTAAATATACTTACAAGTATATTTACATATACTATATATAAAAAATTGTAACAATTTTCATGACAATAGTATCAATGGGGAATTTATAGTTTTCCAAGCTATGTGAAGAATATTAGTAAATTACCACAGATAATCACTTGTATGGCTCTGAAAACATGGATTTTTATGCTAATAGCTGACTAATAACTATGTTGTGCTACTAACTACAAATTTACTATATTTTCACTAACCCTCCATGAGGATTAATAGGTGTGACTGGTAGACTGAACAAATGTAACTCATGACATTACATTTTTAATTGGGAGAAAAAGTTTTCCTGCCTCTTTATAAAAACTTTACATACTTCCTATAGATTTTCTGCTTTTGCCTAGCTAATGGATAATTTTTCAATATTCGAGTTTGAATACTCTTACTCAATTCACCAAATAGCATTTGCAGACCCATAATAACAATCAGAATTTCAAGCTTGATTTTGTATAAAATCTAAATCTGCCCTCCCCACCTCCTATTTCAGCCTAGAAGCCTCTAGTGAGAAAAAGGGACCACAGTGTGCCTCTGTTCCCTCACTCTTTTGTCCTCGCATTTCCTCTCCCATTTCTTGCTAGTGCTTTTTCTCCAGGTTTCTGGAGAGAAGAGGGGACAGAACAACAGGTAAAGGGATGTGACCAAGCTGGCAGCAGGTGTTTTCAGCTTTTGTGGCACTTTGGGGGTACCCTCCTTCCACAGACTCTTCAGAGGTTCCTCCTGTGCCCCTTACTGCTCCAGTTCTTTTGTTGCAGGCTGAGCCGTTCCTCTGCAGCAGTTCCGTATCACTTCCTTTGGCATCTGGGGATCAAGTGTACAACTCTATCTTCTTTTTGATAAGATTTTAATTTCACTTGGCAGGCCTATTTTACAGGACCCATGATGGCCCCATGCCAGCTGTCTGCAAGTGGTACACATCTTGCCCAAGAGAAGCATGCCGTCATCCTTTCCACAGGATAATTTTGGCATTACAAGAAGACCTCTATGCAGTAGCGCTCTCCTGGTTCTGCCAGCAAAGCCTTGCCTTCCTGTCATGTTATCTTACTAGAAATGAGACCACAGGCTACAGTCCACTCTAGCTAGCTTTTATGTGTTGGAACCAAACCCAGCACTCTAGGTCTTTCCATTACAGGAAACATATTGCCTAGTCCTCCAAGTGGTCCCTTTGAACACCTGGCTAGGTCAATAGTTTGAACTTGGCCTCCTGTGTTTGTCCTGGTCCTCTGAGAAGATGCCAAGAATAGTATTTTGTTAGGTGAAAGCCTGTGTAGAGAAAATTGTTGGGGAGCCAGAAAATCTTGGAGAGCCTTCAGACCTGATGCCAGTCTGAGTGGAGGAGAATGGGATAGAAGCTTGGGTAGAATGATCATAGACTGCTATGCAGCCAGGTGAAAGTTTGGCAAAGCCATGTTGGGGTTCTCCAGCCACTGTTGTCTGTGAGATGAGTTCCCTGTCTCCTAAGAGTGAGTTTTTATTAGTATCCCTGCATCAATAAGTCACTGGCTGGGAGCAGTCCACGAGAGGTGTGGCCTTCACACAAACCACAGCATAGAAGCTGGGACTCTTGGCCAACCACACTTTCTATGGTTGGAGGTCTGGGAGGCATATCCTCAAGGTCACCTACCACATCTCCCTTTTCCCCCAAAGTGTGAGAGTATGGACTGATAGCATGGAAAGAACTCTCTCTAAATGCATCTCTTAACTAACATTCCCCACCAAGGCCTCTCTCAATCTCTTACTCTTCATATTTACAAAGTGCATAAAGGGATCCAAGAGTCATTGCAAGAGTTTTCCCTTTTCCTTGGAAAATTTGCATATAGTTATTTGGCCTTGACTGTCTGTAACAATTTTAACTGTAGGTCCCCATTTGACACTTCACTTTTGGCATTCTGTAACATATTTATTCCTGAATCTAGTAAAAATTGTGAAACCAAAAACTGGGTAGTTGTTTTCTTCAAAATTGAATCCGATAATAAAATAATCATTATTAAAATAATTATTTTTATATGAGAACACACAAGATGACGCTCAGAGAAGAAATGATGGTATTTGACATACCTGCTAATGAAATGTGTCACTCTGGCTCATGAAGGCAATACACAAAAGTTTCTGTTTGTTTGTTTTATATAGTAGGACATTTATATCAATTTATATGCAGCGCTGGGAAAGTAGGTTTGCATATTTATCTATTCATTCCCTCTTCAAATGTGAATAATTTGTAAGAAGCCATTTTTTTCATTGCCTTTCCTGCACTTGCCTATGAAATGTGCTGATTTATACCCAGTTCTACATTTGCATTTGTATATACAAATGCAATCTGAACCTAGTAAATGAGAAAGCAAATGAAAATAACTTATTTTAAATGTTAAGAAGCTAATGTGTAACACATGAGTTCTTTGTAATCTAAACGAAAATAAATTATTGGGTGATAGACTATTTTGTAAAAAACTTTCAATTTCGTTAATTTTCCAAAGCTAGCCCAGGTTAGAGTAAATTGACAGAAAGAAAATAAAACCAAAGAATGTATTACTTTTGAACTCTGTCATCTTAATATCTAGGGAGACTTAATACCTCATTACAAAGTTATTGATTTTGGTGCACAGAGCACAGAAATTGTATATTACTTATCCACGGTAATGACATGTTTTGAACTAAATCTGTAGTTAGCCTAAGCAGGTTTCTTTGAGTGCATAGAACATGAAACAACTTCCTAAATTACTGAACGATTTCTAATAATCTCGAAGTGAAAAACATCACATTTTTCAGCATTAAGCTATATATATACATTGAAGGCAAATTTAATAGAGTGTTGCTGGATTATTTCTAAATTCTATTCCCCAAATAGTTTCTGGTCCAAAAATCAGCATAACTTGGTACCTGATCAGAATAACTGACAGTTTAGGAACTCATCTAGTTGTATTTCTTTATATATTGAGACGATTCTAGAAATATGCTTGTAAAATAGGCAGATAAGTCAAATCTATAATATTGATATTTGATAGAGCTCAAATTCAGGCGGTTCTAAAAAATTAAATAGACAGAATTCATCCTTATGAATTTAAATATTAGTAACAGAAAAATCTAGTTGCAAAAACAAGCAAGCAGACAAGCAAAACAACTTTTATTTTCCTTTTGTCTGGGGAGATAATCTCAGAAATGGAAAATGAGGACAAAAAATGTTTTCTTTTTCTGAGTAGTATGGAGCGTCTTGCTATAGACAAAGCTTACCTCGGGAACAACTAGAAAAACTGTCTAAATAATTTAAACATCATTTATTTAAAAGCATGAGAAATTTGTTGAAGTAACAAGAGCCAAAAGGCCAAGATTCTGGAAAGGAGAGAATGGAGGGGAATCGAGGTAATTTCTGTGTTTCTCTGGAGTCATTTGCAATTCTAGATTTAGTACATTAGTTGGAGAATCTAGTCTTTGCCTGTACAGAGGGCAACTTCTGGGGAACGGCAATACCAAGAGAACTTTTAACAGGATCTAAAACTCAAGAAAAAGTTGGAGACATTGGGGCCAAGATCTTAGTGAGAAAGGATGAGACAACTTAACCTGATGGAAGCTGGTTTTCTCCTCCAATTATTTATCCAATTCTGAAGCTGCTCAAGGTGGGGTGCTGAAAAGCTAAGCAGAAAGATTTTGAAAAGGAGAGTAGAGTTTTTGCTACCTCATTGTGCTGTCTTCAGTGGCAGAGTTTGGGATTTACCAGATAGTCCCTGCTGAACACACCACGCTTTCAGCTGGAAGTCCTGGAGGTGCTTCGCTTTAGAAATCACTGTGAGGCAGAGGTACCAGAGCCTTATGAAAATTACTACCCGGCCTCTACTCAGCTCATTCCCTGATTTGATTATCATCATCAGCCACTGCGCTATCTGTCTAGCAAAGGAAATAGTGAATCATTCCTAAAGCATACAAGGAAAAGGTGTAATATATGTGTAGAATTGAAATTCAAAGAGAGAAGAGAGAGAAAGATTGGCACAGAAGCAACAGTTGAGAAAAATAATGGTTAGAGTTTTCTATAACAGACAGATGCAGACTAGAGAATCTCTCTGAGCCCCAAATATGATAAATACAAAGTATACCAGATCTAGGCACATTGTAATAAAATTGTTGAAGGCTAAAGACAAAGAGAAAATCTTAAAAGTAGCCAAAAGGGGTAAACACATTACTTTCAAAAAACCAAAAAGTAATATTGACAATCGAATCACCTAAGATTTCTTTACACAGCAAAAATGTATTTTAAACATAAAAATATAAAATAAAAATGAAAAATAAAAGTTTTAAAATAAGGTGTTAAAGATATTTTCAGACAGATAAAAGCATGTGACATGTATTGCCAGCAAACCTGCACTAAAAAAGTCAGAAGGGAATTATTTAGCCAGAAGGAAAATGATCTCACAAAGGAGAGATTCATATAGATGAATATTGACTAGACAGAATAATAATAATACTTTGTACAGTTGTACATATATATATATATATAGCTAAAAGGCATGAAAAAATAATGTGAAAAGTGGGAGGTTGTATATGGAGTTAAAATGTTCTATGTTGCCAGCATTATAGAGGAACTGTTAAAAGTAATAACATATTAAATTATAATGATTCAAGAATGGATGTGGTAATCTACAGTAATCATTAAAAGAATAGGCAGAGAAGCTATAACTAACAAATCAATAGAGGAAAAATGGAATAGTTAAAAGAACAAAACAAAACATAAAAAACCAGGTTAATCCAAAAGAAATCTTTATGAGAGCATAAAGCAGGTTAGCAAACAGAAAACAAGTAATTAGACGGCAGATAGGAAATAAAATATGTCTTTAATCACATTTAATGTAAATAAACAAAATGCTTCAAGTAAAGAATAAGATTGTTAGATGGGATTAAAAAAAAGAGCCTCAACTATAAACTAAGAGAAACATCTTATTATAAGAACATAGAGTGATTGAAATCCAAAGAACTGAATAAAAGAAACCATGCAAACACAAAGCAAAAGAAAAATCTTGTGACTGTATTTAATATCAAACACAATTTTAAGGCAAGAGCATTGCTAGAGATAAAGAGAGAAATTTCATAATGATAAAAAGGTAAATCAATTAAAAAATATGGCTGTTCTAAATTTCTATGCAATCAATACTTAGATTCAAAATACATATGCAATTACCATTCACAAAACTTCAAAAGTTGCTAATACATGCAGTTAAGACAAATTAGCAAGGATATAGAAAATATGAACAACACAATTAACAAACTTGACCTAATTAACAGACCCAATTGTCATATCCTGTGGCCTATATATAATTAACATAATTAGCAGAAGTAATTGTCATATAGTCTGCCCTACATTCAACAATGACAAAATTCATACTATTTTCAGGCGAAGATGGTGCATTTACCAAAATGATAGGAGATGATCTTTGTAAAATAAAACTGTACCATCTTACCAGGCAATTGTTTCATGCTCAATCTACCGGGTATCCTAGCAGAACTTCCATTATCTTACACAAGGAAAATGAGCAAAATTCTATGACACTCTCTCCTATGAGTTAATGTTGCTCATGCAATTAAAGAAGACTGCAACCTCTTGATGAATGTCTCATGGGTTGTTGTTTTTGCCAAGGAAAATCAATGTCATTTCTTTTATTTTAAAAGATGTTGTTTGCACAGAGAAAGAGGAAAAGAAAGTTTTCTTTCTAACTAAAAAAAAGTTGAGTTCCAAGTATTTATATTGCTGGTTTCTTCTTTTAGTTGTGCATATATAATTTATATTGCCTCAAACAGAAATTCTCCTTGATGTTGACACTAGGATTAATGTGCCTATCAGGCAGTTAGCCCAACTTGCCATTAATAATGTGAAGGTCATGGGGTCTACTATTCATTGGTCAGGGAATATTGTATCATGCTATGCCTATAATAAACGTCTAAGCTTGCCTGGGCATTTTATAAAATATGTGTGGCTAAAATGGGAGGTAAAATGTAAAATGTAGATGGATCAGCACAAACAATTAGAAAAAACTGCTTAAAGAGCATGCCCTTGGAATCAATAGCATCATCTTCGTTTAATAAGCACAGCCTCTTGATTTATCAGAAAAGACTCAGATTCATCTCTCATTAGTGGAAGACTGTGCTGCAGGCTCTGTTTACTTAGAAAACCAAATTGGAGGAAATGCTGCTAGGTTGCATCATTTGTTTGTGGTCTGGATAATTTGCAGCGAGCAAAATGAGTTTAAAGCCTGACAAAACTAGGAATTATTTCATATGAAGTAAATCATATAAAAGTGAAAGCAGCTTAATTTTAGGAAAAATTCATAACTGCTTGTTGTGAAAATATTCATCTGCAAAGTATGACATTAATACAAGGCTGGCCTAAAATACAGCTAAAAATCCCCTGTATCGTTACTTTTGGGCTTCCCAGGGGGAAAGTGACATCGACAAAGATAGGTGCAGGATGTTGACATGTAAGATTATACAAACTTTAAAGAAACTGGCAAAATGGCAAAATCAGACACATTAGTCTGAATGAAGGTGTATTTGATACGTAAGGCAAATAATTAGGCATAATATATGTAGTTCATACATTGTCCAGAGAATTAATTTCACAGGTTTGTCTCTGGAAATGCATGTTAAACTAAGAACCCATTTTGAATTCTCTGATTTCTAGTCTGTATGTATCTTGGGCTAATGCACAGAGATGTGGGTAAGACTTGACATTTTAGTTTTTAATTAATTACTTCACTAAGTATCTTGCCTGAATGTACCAGAGAAAGTGAAAGTAAGTGCTTCTTTGACTAAAATGCCGTTATTTTTCACAAACTATACCAAAGGCCAGCTTAATGGGTTACAGTTTCACAAATAATTAGACTAAATTATAAAATGTCAAAATAAATGAACAGACATGCCCTTTGATGTGTTTTCTTTATTTAAAACATTACTAATTTGCATATAGGCCAATTTGCCAAATTGGCAACATTTAATTGTTCTTTCTAGCATTCACGTGAATCATCTTGTGTCATCTATTTACGTGGTGTTTCCAAAGGATAAAGTTGCTATTACTAAGGGAAGATCCTGGCAGTTTTTCTTCTGCTGAGAAGAAATTTATGGTTATCTAATAATTTCCCACTGTACGACACAGACTTTGTTTTTCTGTACAACATGATTTAAGCAGTACTGTTAAAAACTTACCCAAACAAAATCAATGCCCTCTTTGGACTGGAATTTTCTCCGTTAATGGTTTAAATGCCTAAGTGTGTATGTGGTGTCCCAGTTCCCGAATTGTGCATTCAAAATAAGGGTACGTAACCTTGCGTACTTTGTCCGTTATCTTCCTGTATTTAGTCTTCATAAAGTTAATATCGCAATTATTTGCAGCCCTTCAATGAACCAACTTTTCACTGATTTCAGTACATTCTTTTTAATTCATCCTTCAAGCCATTAATACCTGATTTATGGACCTGTCAGCATAAAGTCAATGATTTTTCTGAAGTCACCAATGTCCTCTATCAGTCAGCTCTTTCTTTTCACAAACACACAATCTCTGTGGCATACAACGTGCTTTTATTTCACACATATTTGCGATTCGCCTGGGGTGGCCCTGCTGCTCTTGGCTGGGCTGAGGGGGCAGATCCTAGGCACAAGTTGTGTCCAGGTCTGCTTCGTGAGTCTCCTATTTCACTTTCACCAGGAAGCTGGCCAGGGCACAGTCTGCTCATGGTGAAGGCAAAAGTGCAGGAGAACAAGTGGAAATGTGAGACTTTTTAAGGCCTAGGAGTGGCATTGTCACTCTCACTTCTGTCCGTATTTAATTGGCCAAAGTAAGCCCCCTGGCTGAGCCCTAGGTCCAGAGGTTGGGAGGGACACTCTGTGTTTTGTGTCAGAAACCGCCAAGTTACAAAGCAAAGAGCATCAGTGCCAGGAAGGGTGGAGGATTGGGGCCACACTGTCCCTAACAGCCAAAAGGATGATTTCTTCTAAGATGTCTTCCTTCTATGCATTCTTTAGAACTCAGGTTTCTTACTCTCAATTCTATCCTGCTTTTCCTCTATCATTTTTTTGTCTTGCTTCTCAAATGCTGGCATTTCTTTTTCCTTTTTTTTTTTTTTTGAGGAAGATTGGCTTTGAGCTAACATCTATGCCCATTTCCTCTATTCTGTATGTGGGACTCCTGCCACAGCATGGCCTACAAGTGGTGCATAGGTCTATGCCCGGGATCCAAACTGGCAAAGCCCAGGCTGCTGAAGTGGAGCACATGAACATAACCACTGTGCCACTGGACTGCCCCCCCAAATATTGGCATTTCAGAAGCCTCCATATCAAAATACTTCTTTTCTCTTCTCCTTCCATGATTTTTCCCCGGTGAGTGATCTCATGCACTTACATAGCTTCTATTATCACTTACATTCTGAAAACAATTAAATCTAAATTTTTAACCCTCATTTCTCACTTGAGTTTCACACTCAATTTTCTGAGTCTGCACTTGACTTATTAGCCTTAAAGGACATTAAGAACTCCAACCTCAGTTGTCCACAACTAAATTATTGTTAGCCATTCCAATTATCAAGCCTATTACTTATATTTTCTTTAAGTATCCTAATGACATCCTCTTATACCTAGACACTCAAGTTTGAATTCTGAGAAAAATACATAGCAACTTTCCTTTCCAAACCCTTCAAAATTAATCAGTTGCTAAATCCTGTTGAGTGTATCAAATCCCTGTCCTAATATTTCCACAGCACTTTCTCTAATTTATTTGACAAATTTTATTATACCTAAATTGTCAAGAAGGTATTGTGTTAAGCCATGTTAAATGCCCAGAAAGAACTTAGTATCATATAGGATGTAAATATTAAGATATTAATAAAGTATTAAATAGTGTCTGGAGTATGGAGGGATAATTTTTAGTAGAGTTAATCAGGGACAATGACATGTTTTTACTAGATTTTGGATAACGTTATTAAAGATGGGTACGATTTAGACATGTGAGCAATGCAAGACGGCAAAGCAAGAAGAGCATTCGAGATAAAAGAAATTAATGAGTATAATTACGAAAGAAAATTAGAGAATTTAAGACTAAATCCCAAGAAGGTAGGAATGTAGCCGATGTTTGGCCTTCCTCCCATTGTATGGGTCCAATTATTAAAGTAGAGCAGGAAGACACTTCCTGTTCTTTGTCTTTGAGAGGGCAAGCACAATTCACACTAGAAGTGCTGGAGTTGAGAGTCTGTTGGCAGGGCTAATGCCTCATAGTGGTAGTGCTGGTGGTAAGTTTTTAGCAGTGGTGACACCAACGTGTGTGAACTATAGAGTCACATATTTTATGATGTGACATAGCTTGTATTGTTAGGTTTCCAGTCACTTTGTTTCTTACCCATTTTTGGCGCCAGTTTTTAAACTTCCTAGTGGTTTCATGAGCTGCTCAACATGCCTCCAATTCATCATTTTTCCCATTTACGTTAATCAGGAACAGTGCTGCTTGTTTTCAACAGGGCCCTATGATTGGTTGGAAGCAGACTCTGAAGTAAGGATTTCTGTGCTAGAGATTTATTAAGGAATAACTCTCAGGGTTAAAGAATGCATCAGGCAGGACAGGGAAAGGCGAGAGTAAGCATGGACGTGATTGCAGGCAAAGTCTTGTGGAGGGTGAGTTTAGCCTCCTCCCCGAGGGGAGCTCTGTATTGTAAGTTGCACCTTAGAGATTGTCCTCTTCAAGGTAATGGTGCTGGGCTTCAATACTTATGCACAAGTCACGTGTTGGAGAAGTCCCATTTAAGGGGTATATAAATCTCCAGGCACTTCTAGCTGTCTGCTTATTTAGGCAAAACAACTCCAGTCGTTCAATGGCAGTCCTTCAAGGAGAATTGTAGGTGCAGGCTATAAGCAAAAACACAGAGATTCCAGGGGAGCAGAAGAGAAACCCAGAAATGACAAGAGAGTGAAGTTTTTTTAGATAAAGTGCTGAAAATGCTTGATAGAGACTATAACTGGTAAAAGTAAATTTACTGGATTTCACAAAACATATTTCCATGGAAAACCAAATGAATCTTCAGCTGGTTATCTGTCTTATTGAAGGCTGCAAGCAGTGAAAATGCTGTTAATATTTAGGAATTATCATCTAGAAGACTATAAGTTGCAGTTAGAGGTAGCATGGAAAAATGTTTAAGAGCATAGACTATGAAATACAACTGCCTTGGTCAAATTTCAGCTCTGCCACTTTCTAGAGAGTGACCTTTCGTAAGTGACATAACTTCTTCATGTCTCAGTTATTGCATAATCAGGACTAATTATAGTGCCTACATGAAAGAGTATTTTTGTGAGTATTGACTCAGTTTGTACTTCTATAATACTCAGGACAGTGTCTGCTCATGATAAATAGTAAATGCTCTTTAATAAATAAATGCAGTAGTGCAGTATCTAATTAAATTATCATCTAGAACTTCCTAACCATTTCTCTGTTATAGAATATTGCAAATGACATAGATCCAAGAAAGGTGCATTGAGTGCTGGGAGCTAAAGCTTTTGACCATAGAAAAATGTATTAGATTTTGGCTACCTGTCATTAAACTTTTTTCTTCTTGTTGAGGGCAGGAGTTGCCATTGTGTGAGTCTTGAAGGGAAGAGGAACACTGCCCCACTTTTCCTTCACTCTTGGCTAAGGTGTAAATGTATTAGCCAGGCTCACCAATCGGATACTTCCCTTCCAGGACTTTGACTCCAGAGGAAGAGACTGAAGCTCTGGGGCAGAGGAGAACATTCATGGAGGCAGTGGTGGTGTCAAGGGTAGGCACGCACCAGTAACAGTGTTTGAAATAGATTATTCCTTTAGAATGATTTGGCTACGTGTTTTGGCATCCAGTGTCCCTCGATTCCCGCTCATTTTCTGAGCCTGGTTCTTCAGTCTTCCCAACTGCTCTGTGGTTTGCCCAAGATTCTGAAAGCAAATTTCTTTTATGTTTCAGTTAGCTAGTCTTGATTCTGTTGCAGCAACCAAGAACCCATGTGGTCCGCAAGCCTTATCGTGGAGAACTGTATGAGAGGCAAAGAATGTGAGATAAAATATAAAGAACCTATTTAGCAAAAATAATTTGTCTTTGCAAGAGGCATGTGTAGGTGCATTGCTGTAATTGGGTCTTAGAATTTCTAAATTGACTAAATTTTTAAAAATTAATTCTTCCCTTCATAATTGCCAATGAACAAGATAGGTCTTGGGAAAATGTTTGCATTAAACACAGATTTTCTTGGATCATTACAAAAAAGCTAGTAGGATATACGCTCAAGGTTTTTTTTTCCCTAATGATGATTTGATTTTAATATCACTGTACTTTGAATCATTGGCATATAGAGTTATACATTCTTGGGCTAGATTGTCTGGATTTAAAATCTGGGTCCACCGTTTACTACTTCATTAATTTCACTGAGCCTCTCTTTTCTTACTAACAAAAAGAGAATTACAACTGTAAGTTCTTCATAGGATTGTTAGAAAACTTAAATGAGTTACTATATGTAAAGACCTTAGAATGAGGCCTACTTCATAGTAAGTGTTATAGAAGGGGCAATTCTTCTTCTTCATTATTATTATTATTATTATTTGCTATCTGACTTGCACTAGTACATAACATTGTCTTAAATTTCTTTTTATAATTAAAATCACAAAAACATATCCAGTCTTATAATATATAAGCCAGATCTCTGGTTAATTTGCTTTATATGTAACACTGTCTTTTTGGCCTTTATATGTCTTTAATAAATCTTACATTATGCATACAATAGTTAATATCTAGAAAATAGGCTCATATGAATTAGGGTTAAAAATTGGCCACAAATATATCCCTATCATGTTCTTTATATTTAAATGAGACTTCTTTTCCAATACAGTTAGAAATATGCCTAAAGCTGTTAATGTCTACAAATTAAGTACAGATATGATTTGTGCAATTAAATGAGATAAATCATTTTTATTTTAGAAGTATTACGCATGGTATTTTAAATTTAATAAAATTTTGAGATAGGCTTTTAAGAAATTTCCATGCATTCCTTTTTATAGCACCGAATGTCAGGTTAATATTGTAATGTGATGTAGTTAATGCAGAGACTATTTTGACTGAGTCTGTGTTATGCCAAACAAGACAGGATATTCCACGTGGGAAAAACCTAAGTACTTTTATCCAGTGGCAAGAAAGTGTATAGACAAATTTCAAGATCAGAATTTACACATTTTCCACTTCCAGCTCTCAAGTAGCATTTTCGAAACACACTCAACACATTTTATCTGCGAGGAAATGTCAATCTAGGGAAGAAAATATTTTCAATTCACAATTCTTCTGACAGCGTCAAGGGCAAAGTATTACAGAAGCAGAAGTGTTCTGGAAATATTTGGAGATGTAACAAAGTGAAACAAGAGCTGTGCCTTAGAATAATGAACAAGATATTGTGATTCATAAATGTACCCTATACTTAAAATACCAGCAAGTGTCATTCCTTATGTATTGGTCACTGTTGTAGGAATATGAGGTTTTCTGTGTTTTTTTTTCCTGGTGGTAGTGATGGATTGAACCATATCATACAAACCAAATTTAGTTTAATTATTTAGTTACCAATGTATGCTGGGAGCCAGCAGGGCAGAGGGTAATCGACAACTGTATGAAGAGTCTGCAACATGGTTCCTGTTGCTGACTTACTTTAATATTTTCACATTTTCTTTTAAGACCTCTTTGAAATTTAGGATACAGGAGCAAGAAGATCAAGGGCCAGATTCAGTTGATGCAGAAGTGTCCTAACTCATGTAGTTGTTGTTAGAAGAATTTCCCAAACAGCTTTAGTGAAGTTTAAATATTAGCTAAAATATTTCCATGTACATCATAATTCTGTGAACTCTGCTGATCATTGTAAAAATAGCTTCTATTCAGATTGTAGTGTCTAGTCTGGTGGCAGTAGATGTAATCACCCAGACCTGAGTTCAAATCTCTGCTCCACCATTTTTTAGCTCAATGAATTTGGGCATAATATTTAATATCTCTGGTCCATAAGAATGACTATGGATATATTGATGAATTGTCTATAGGTACAGATGTATTTAAACATCTGTAGAACCATATATATATTAGGTACACAATAATTTGTAACTTCTGTAACTATTATCATTATTGTTGACGCCTAGAGAGACTACTAGTGTTCTATTAATGTATCTAGTGCTAGTTTGTCCTGTTACAAAATAGACGAAATAAGTTTTATTATTACAAAACTATAAATTTCAAAATTATTTGAAGAAAGTGAATTCCTCTGCCTGAGGAAGGAATGTGCAGTAAACCTTATGTTTAAAAGTGATATAATAAAAGCATTCCCGTTGATATTTGGAAAAACACAAAAGTTCCAACTAAAACACTTAGTTTTCAACATTTTTCTAGCCAGAACTTCAAGTAAAAAACAGATAAATAAATAAGGTAGAAAGATGAGAAAGAAAGAGGAGATAAAAAGGTTAATATTTATGGATGGTATTATTTCTGGACATTTATCTAGGAGTCCAAGAGAATTAACTGGCAAGTTAGAACTTGAATTCTACCAGTCCTCATAAAGCTTGTCTGGGTTTTAAAATTGGCAAGAATGACAGCTTGGTCCACAATCAATTCTGCTTGATATAAATGAATGAATAGATAAAGCTATTTAGGAGGAAATATATTCCAGAAATAATAATTACAAAATGAAATAAAAATATTCCTTCATCATAACAACAAAAACTATAGACTGCCTAGCAATAATCCTTAAAAAAAGATGCAAGATCTATTTTTTATAAAAATGATACACACATGTTCAAGGGCAAGATAAAGATCTACATAAATAGGGAGACGTACCATGTTAATAGAAGAGAAGATTTGACGTCGTCAAGAAGACAATTAATATACAAATCAAAATAAGTTCCAAACGAATTTTGAACAGCTCTTTGCTGGAACATGACAAACTGATCTTAAATTCATATGGAAGAGAAAAGAAACAGTAGCCAATACGCTCTTGGAGAAGAACTAGGCAATGGGAATTATCCTACTATATAGCAAGATGTTCTAAAGATATCATTTTAAAAACTATATTGACACAAGAATAGATAATTTGATGAGTAGAACAAAATAGAAGTTTCATGTAAAAAATCCATGTATATGGATTAACAGTAAATGTAGTATTTCATATCAATGGAGAAAAAGTGAACCATTCAATAGATGACATTTGCATAATTGACTCTACCTTAGAAAAAGAAAGCAAGCCTTACTTAATACCACTCATAAAATAATTTTCAAATGGATTGTAAACCTAAATATAAAGAAGGCAAGCTATAAAATACCAGAAAGGACAGTAATAAATATATTTATGACTTTAAGTATAAAGAAGACCCTGTTTAAACAAGATGTAAAAACAAAAGGCCTAAAGAAAACTAATGCTAGTTAAGACTACGTCAAAATCAAAAACTTCTTTACCAGAAAAAACACCCTAAGTGAAGTTAAAGAACAGATGACTGACTAGAAGAAAAAAATATAAAAATAACTTTGAAATTTTTAAAATAAAGAAAAGATTAATACTCTGATAGAAAAAGGGCAGATGATATGACTGGGTAACTCACAGAAAAGGAAATAAAAATATCCAGTAAATATATAAAAGGATGTCCAATCTCGCTAATAATTAAGGGCATACAAATTATAACAAATGAGATGCCAAGTTTTCATACATCAGAGTACTAAAAATCAAAGTTTGATGATATCAAGATTTGGCAAAGAAATGGTAAGATGGATATTGTGAGACATTAATGATTGGCATGCACAAATGGTGAAGTCACATATAAGGCAATCCATCATTATCTCTTAACACCAAAAGTACACACATTCTGTAACATAGCAATTCCGCTTCTCAGGACCTGTCTTTAGGAAATACCCACCAATTTCCACAACAAAGATCTTTATTGTAGTATTGTTGCCACGAGTAGGAGGTTTATAACAAACAGAAACAATTTAAGAGATATCAATATGGGAATGGCTAAATAAAGTATGGTTTGTCTATTCTGTGGATTGCTATGCACTAATTTAAAAAATGATGAAGATCTTTATATACCAACATAGATGACTATCAAAGCACATATTTTTTTCTGAAAAAACGTGAAAAAATATACAGGAAGATGACTTTTATACAAAACAAACAAAAGCCACAAAATATTATACATTTTCTGTGGAAATATGTGTATGTGTGTGTGGGTGTGTGTATGTGTGTGATCTGAAGGAATCTTAGAACTTTTTGAAATTATTTATATTATTTCAACATTAATAATCATGTGCTAATTATTTGAAGTTAAGTTTATTTTTTAGAAAAAACACAAAACAGGGGGCCAGTGCCATAGCGTAGTGGTTAAGTTCGGTGCACTCTGCTTTGGCAGCCCTGGCTCACCGGTTTGGATCCCGGGCACAGGCCTACACCACTCGTCAGCCATGCTGTGGTTGCAACCCACATACAAAATAGAGGAAGACTGGCACAGATGTTAGCCCAGGGACAATCTTGCTCGGGTGAAAAAAGAAGAAGATTGGCAGCAGATGTTAGTTCAGGGTGAATCTTCCTCAAAAAAAAAAAAATGAACACAAAACAGTAAAACTCTACCCCAAAGGATAGTGTTGAAGGTTAAATTAGCCACAGTACTTATAATATTCGTGGGTACATAATAGTGGCTATTCAATTAATGTCAACTCCTTTCACCCATATACAATCAAGAGCTAAAAGTTCTTTAAACTTTTATTTCTTTCATACATTTATCATTTAACAGAAATTAAGACAATAGTGATTATAATAGAGAACATGGGTTTAGGAATTATAATTCGTCTGCTGTTAATTGATTTGGATTTGACTCTGTATCCCTAGGTCTACAAATCTAACATCATTTGAAGAACTGCAGTAATTAAAAATAATTAATTCACTGAGAGAAAGAAGATAGTTTTTAGTATTGGTTATAATTTTACAGTTCAAATATACATATATATCTTCAGTGCATACGTATATATATGTGTCTGTGAAAATTGAAAACTATTTTTTTCTCTCAATTACATGCATATATTCCTAAGTGTTGCTAAGTACACATGGCTAATCAATAGTTTACAGTTGTCATCCGTCATGATCTGCTTAGGGCAGTGTTCTCCACCTGGATAGCACATAGAATTCTTTGGTGACCTTTAAAGAAAACATCAATGCCAAGCGCATCTCCACTCCTGGTAAGCTTATTGGTGCCCAGGAAACGGTAGCTGTAAAAGATCCGAGATTTTACTATTCAGCCAGAGTAGAGAATCAGGACTTTGTGGGAAATCTGTGCAGGATTTTAAATAGAGGATATACGTGTTAATCTATTGTAAAATCTTTCCTTAATCAGAGTTCTTTAATTATTTGTGTGCATAAAGCCTCCATTTGTTTTTAGTTGATGATCTTTAACTATTAATAATAATGTCATTCAATTTCCAAAGGAATTGGAAGTTATAACTGAGGATCATTGGATGACGATACGTCATCACTTAAGAAATTACTTTAATTGAAAATTACAAAATCAGATAAACTTTAAAAGTTGTCTTATTGACCACAATAAATATAATTCATGCATATTACTAAATTTGATGTGAAAAATTTCTCTCTCTTACCATAGATATGTTACTACTTCAGAATCACAAGCTGAAATTTTCATATTAAGGTGCAAATATCTTTCTTTCTTGAGGAAGATTAGCCCTGAGCTAACTGCTGCCAATCCTCCTCTCTTTTTTTGCTGAGGAGGACTGGCGCTGAGCTAACAGCTGTGCCCATCTTCCTCTACTTTATATGTGGGACGCCTGCCACAGCATGGCTTGTCTTGTGGTGCCATGTCCGCACCTGGGATCTGAACCAGCAAACCCTGGGCTGCCAAAGCGGAATGTGTGCACTTAACTGCTGGCCACCTGGCTGGCCCGTGGGGTACAAATATGTTTGTCAGTTGGCTTACAATTATTTTAACTGAATCAATGAAGTGCATTTGCACAAACGACTATGAGGTATCATGTATGTATTACAGCAAGTGAACTTTAAGGTAATACATAAAACTACTATAGTGGAAATATTAGCTTGGAATATTTTAATGCCTTTTTAAGTATCACAGTATACTATAACCACAAAGTGGCTAATACCATCACCATTATTCCTGATTAAAACATAAAGTTAGCAGTAGATACTAAAATAATACTTTAGTGATAAAAAAGAGATTCATTTTTATTGTTTTTAAAAAGTGACACAGGGCTAGCCCTGTGGCGCAGTGGTTAAGTTCACACGTTCCACATCTCGGTGGCCCAGGGTTTGCTGGTTTGGATCACGGGTGCGGACATGGCACCTCTTGGCACGCCATGCTGTGGTATGCGTCCCACATATAAAGTAGAGGAAGATGGGCATGGATGTTAGCTCAGGGCCAGGTTTCCTCAGCAAAAAGAGGAGGACTGGCAGTAGTTAGCTCAGGGCTAATCTTCCTCAAAAAAAAAAAAAAAAGAGTGACAGAATTGAGGTAAGATTACAAAAAGAGAATACTGACTTGATTGTAAGAGCAAGATTCTATGCTGTTCTGTGATGCTCAGATAGTTACCTATACTTGAGTATATTTCACATAGACATACATATTATCAAATATATCCTATATAGAAACAATTTGAGTGCAATGTTTTTTATAATCTCTGTTATTCTCACAATTAAATCATTCTGTTTTCCAGAAGTATAATCTTATATTTAACACAACAAACTTGAAAAAATGCTATTTATATATGTTAGTTTTTTTATATAAAACCCAATAAAGGTTTTGTGATAGATGGAATAATGACTCCCCGAAGATATCAACATCCTAATTTCCAGAACCTGTGAAATGTGTTATCTTATATCTTTATATATTCTTCCAGTCCAAGAGCATGGAATATCTTTCCATTTCTTTGTGCCCTTCAGTTTCTTTCAACAATGTTTCATAGTTTTCAGTGTACAGGTCTTTCACCTCTTTGGTTAAATTTATTCCTAGGTTTTGTATTCTTTTTGTGGCTAATGTAAATGGGATTGTATTCTTAATTTCTCTTTCTGCTACTTTGTTGTTAGTGTATAGAAATGCAGCTGATTTTTATATGTTGATTTTGTATTCTGCAAATTTGCTGTGTTCTTTTATTATTTCTAAAACTTTTTGGTGAATTCTTTAGGGTTTCCTATATATAAAATCATGTCTTCTGCAAACAGTAAGTTTTACTTCCTTTCCAATTTGAATCCTTTTTACTTCTTTTTCTTGCATGATTGCTCTGGCTAGGACTTCCAATACTATGTTAAATAAGAGTGGTGGAAGGGGGCATCCTTGTCTGATTCCTGTTCTTAAAGGGATAGCTCTCAGTTTTTCTCCATTGAGTATGATATTAGCTGTGGGTTTGTCATATATGGCCTTTGTTATGTTGCGGTGCTTTCCTTCTATACCCATCTTATTCAGAGGTTTTATCCTAAAAGGATGTTGGATCTTGTCAAATGCTTTCTCTGCATCTATTGAGATGATCTTGTGATTTTTATTCTTCATTTTGTTAATGTGCTGTATCACAGTGATTGATTTGCAAATGGACTCCTGGAATAAATTCCACTTGATCATGGTATATGATCTTTTTAATGTATTGTTGTATTTGATTTGTTAGTACTTTGTTCAGGATTTTTGCATCCATGTTCATCAGTGATACTGCCCTGTAATTTTCTTTTTTTGTGTTATCCTTGTCTGGTTTTAGCATCAGGAAAATGTTGGCCTTATAGAATGAGTTAAGAAGCTTCCCCTCTTCAAATTTTTGGAAGAGTTAGAGAAGGAAATGTATTAAATCTTTTTTGAATGTTTGGTAGAATTCACCAGGAAGCTGTCTGGTCTTGGACTTGATTTTGTGGGAGTTTTTTCATTACTATTTCGATCTCCTTACTAGTGATTGGTCTATTCAAATTCTCTATTTCCTTTTGATTCAGTTTTGGAAAGTTGTATGATTCTAAGAATTTATCCATTTCTTCTAGATTATCCCATTTGTTGGCATATAGCTTTTCGTAGTATTCTTATAATCTTTTGTATTTCTGAGATGTCTGTTATAATTTTTCCTCTTTTCTTTCTGATGTTGTTTATTTGAGCCTTCTTTCTTTTTTTTTCTTGGTGATTCTAGCTAAAGGTTTGTCAATTTTGTTTAGCTTTTCAAAGAACCAGTTCTTCATTTCGTTGATTTTTTTCTATTGTAGTTTTAGTCTCTATTTCATTTATTTCGGCTCTGATTTCATTATTTCCTCCCTTTTACTGATTTGGGGCTTTGTTTGTTCTTTGCTCTTTGTTAGAGGACCTGTTAGATTGTTTATTTGAGATTTTTTTTGTTTGTTGAAATAGGCCTGTATTGTTATAAACTTCCCTTTTAGGACCTCTTTTGCTGTATCCCATAAATTTTTGTGTTGTTGTAGTTTCATTTTAATTTGTCTCCAGCTATTTCTTAATTTCTCCTTTGATTTCTTTCTTGACCCAATAGTTGTTTAATCTCCATATATCTGTGGCTGTTCCAGTTGTCTTCCTGTAGTTGTTTTCTAGTTTCATATCATTGTGGTCATAAAAGATACTAGGTATTACTTCAATCTTAAATTTATTGAGACTTGTTGTGTGGCCTAATACGTGATCTATGTTGGAGAATGTTCCATGTGCATTCAAAAAGCGTGTGTATTCTGTGGTTTTTGGATGGAATATTCTGTATATATCTACTAAGTCCATTTGGTCTAATATGTCATTTAAGGCCAATGTTTCCTTGTTGATCTTCTGTTTGGATGATCTATCCATTGATGTAAGTGGAGTGATGTAAGTGGAGTCCTCTACTATTATTGTGTTACTGTGTATTTCTCTTTTTATGTCTGTTAATAATTTCTTATATATTTAGGTGCTCTTATGTTGGGTGCATAGATATTTGCAAGTGTTATATCCTCTTGTTGGATTGTTCCCTTTATCATTATGTAGTGCCCTTCTTTGTCTCTTGCTGCAGTTTTTGTTTTAAAGACTATTTTGTGTGATATAAGTATTTCTACTCCAACTTCCTTTTCATTGTCATTTGCAAGGAGTATCTTTTTCCATCCGTTCACTTTAAGTTTGTGACTGTCTTTAGGTCTGAATGTGTCTCTTGGGTGTAAGATATATATGAGTCTTGTTTTTTAATCCAATCAGCCATGCCATGTCTCTTGATTGAAGCATTTAGTTCATTGACATTTAAAGTAGCTATTGATAAGTATGGACTTATTGCCATTTTGCCATTTGCCACTTATTGCCATTTGCCACTTTTTTCCTGGTTGTTTCAGTAGTTCTTCTGTGTTCCCTTCTTTTCTTGTTCTCTTCCCTTGTGGGTTGATGGCTTTCTTTAGTAATATGTTTGGGCTCCTTTCTCTTAATTTTTTTGTGTATTTATTATAGGTTTCTGGTTTATGCTTATCATGAGGATCATATATAATAATCTACTTATATAGCAATCTATATTAAGTTGATGGTCTCTTAAGTTAGACCTCTTGCTAAAAGCTCTACTCTTTTACTCCCCTCCTCCCACGTTTTGTGTTTTTGATATCATACTTAATCTTTTGTGTGTGTGTGTGTGTATCTGTTACCCTTTTATCATGGAAATAGATAATTTTAGCAACTTTTTCTAATTTTTTTTATTTAGTTAGTTTTGGGGAAGATTACCCTGAGCTAACATCTGCTGCCAATTTTCCTCTTTTTGCTGAGGAAGACTGGCCCTGAGCTAACATCCATGCCCATCTTCCTCTATTTTTATATGTGGGACACCTGCCACAAAGGAAATGGGTTTCCTTTGTATGTAACTTATTGCCTTTCTCTTTCAGCTTTTAGGATTCTCTCTTTATCTTCAATTCTTGACATTTTAATTATAATGTGTCTTGGTGTGGGCCCCTTTGGGTTCATCTTATTTGGTGCTCTCTGTGCTTCTGGTACCTGGATGTCTGTTTCCTTCCTTAAGTTAGGAAAGTTTTCAACTAATATTTCTTTGAATAGATTCTTTGCCCCTTTGTCTCTCCTTTCTCTTTCTGGGACACCTATAATATGGATGTTAGTGCACTTGATCTTGTCTCAGAGGTCCCTCATACTGTCCTCATTCTTCTTAACTCTTTTTCATTTTATCTGTTCAGCTTGGGTGATTTCCTCTAGTCTTTCATCCAGCCCACTCATGTATTCCTCTGTAACATCTGCTGTGCTATTGATTTCCTCCAGTAAATTTTTCCTTTCCATTATTGTATTCTTCAGTTCTGTTTGGTTCTTTTATGTATTTTCCAATTCTTTGTTGAAATTCTCACTGTATTCATCCATTCTTCTCCCAAGATCAGTGAGCACCCTTATGACTATTAGTTTGTACTCTTTATCAGGTAGACTGTTTATCTCTGTTTTTGGGGGTTCTTTTTCTGAGGCTTTGTCCTATCACCTTGTTTGGAACACATTCCTTTGTCTCCTCATTTTGCCTCTTTCTCTGTGCTTAATTCTATGTATTAGGTAATTCAGCTACATCCCCTGATCTTGGAGAAGAGGTTTTGTATAAGAGGTGCCTTATGAGGCCCAGCAACATGCTTCTCTCTTGTCACTGGTTCCATGTGTTCCAACAGTGTCCCCTGTGTGGGCTACATGTGTCCTTCTGTTGTGGCATGGTTACTCTTGCTGCAGGTGCACAGGGAGGCTAGGCTGTCCCCCTTGCCAGCTGGTCATAATACTCAGCTATGTGCATCTCCTACAGTCCTTTCAGTCACTTTATTGGGCAAGGGGAGCCCCAGCACAGTTGGCTGCAAGGTCTAATAGCACATTCCTGCTTCAGTTTTTCTGTTAAGTAAATAGGCCCTCAGTGTGGCTGGTTGCTAGGCTCAGGGCCTTACAAGTGGCCTCTCACCTGCAAGGTTGTTGTCAGCACTCTAAGTAGTACAGCTGGGTGCAGCTGGCCCTAGGTACGGCAGCACACAATTGTTTCAGGCATTGGAAGGTGGGGGCAGATCCCCTATGTGGCTGTTTGAGAAGCACGTGTCCTGCGGCTGACATACTCCACTGTCCTGAGGCTCACAAACTCCATCCATGCAGTCTGGCCTGGTGTGCATGCCCGATCCCATTGAAGTGGACCCACTCACCCAGGTGCAGATGTCCCATACACCCTGCCTATGGGGGCTCACAAATTGCTGGTGGGTGGGGCTAGTCCCTAGGTTAGGCTGTTTGCAATGGCTGAGCTGGATTAAATTGGTGCTTTAGTGTGCAGGGCAAACTCCTGTGCTAAGAGGCCAGCGGAAGAGCTCCAATGGCATTTGCCAGCATCTGTGTCAGCACACCTATCCTAGGTCACAATAATGCTGCTGCCAATGTCTCAGTAACTGGGGAAGTGGTCCTAGCTGCCTCCTGCCTCCCTGAGATGCACTCAGAGCCTATTAAGTGAGTCTCTTTTGACCAAAGGACTGTGTACCTTTCTCTCTGGTGATTTTAGGTTGCTTTCCAAAATGGGTGACTTTGTGCGTGGGCCCTTTAAGAGCAGGCTTCTCTTTCTCTTATGTTCCATAGCTTTTCTGGGGGTATTCCCCATTGTTGTGAATAGCTGGTGAAGCCAGATATTGTGATGCTTGTCCCGGTCATGCTGAGTTCAAAAGCTGCTTCTTGTGGCAAAGCTCTCCCACTCAGATCTCTCAGTTTTCCACTAAATGCTTTGTACCTTAAGATTGCTCCTGACTGTGAAGCACCATGGCTACAATGTGGCTTTTTCCTCTCCAGAAAGGTATTTCTGCCTCTTTCATCTCTGTCAGCACTGTCCCTTGTTGTAGGGCTTCTTTATCCAGTTTTTGGTTCTCTCTCAGGGGTAGTTGCTCCAACAGTAGTTGTAAATTTGTTGTGTCCATGGGAGGAGGTGAGTTCAGAGTCCTCCTAAGCTACCATCTTCCCCTCCCTGACATGTTCTTGCTTGTACTCTGTTTTTCCTCTGGGCTACACTCTTCCTCATTCAGGTTTGTTTATTCTTTGGCCTTCCTTCTACTTTCCACTCAAAGATCCACTCATTCTGTGAATCAAGGATCCATTTTATAATCTTCTCCATTTGAAGTAATATTTTCCTCATTTGCTCTACCAAAGAAAGCTGCGCATTTCCTTTCCACTTTTCATTGTTGGCCTTGTTTTATCATGATCGTGTAGAGTTTTTTCAATTAGATTTTAAGCTCTCTGAGAGAAGCATCTATGAATGAATTGTTTGTTTCCTCATGCCCAGGACTTGTAGTATTGAATTGAATTAAAATAAATTGAATTAAAATCTGGACATAAAACAAATTTATAGAATTGCCTATGCTAAAACTGTAGTTATATCATTGTATTTCATGTGCAATATAATGTAGAGGAGAAACTTGACTTTGGAATCAGAAGAACATAATCTCACTTGGATTAACCAGATGGTAACTAGATAACCTTGAGTTTGTTTTTCTTTTCCTTTCTTTTTAAATTAAAAAAAAATTTCCTAGACCTTTTTTTCTCATATACAAGATAATATTAGACCTTCCTGAGTCGAATTGTGAATCTTAAGTAATAGAGATATAAAGTCATCTTGTTCAATTCATGTATATTATAGAGACAATGCAAGTTAGAAAATAAAATAGGCATTCTAGTTTAGTTTTCAGAAATGTAAATATCAACAAGATGGGTTATCTCTTTTGGATTAGTTATATTAGAATCTTGTCTGGAATCTGCATCAAGGCAGCCAGCCAATTAGCATTTAATTACTACACAAAACAAAATTTAACACTCATTCATTTTCAAGTAGGTGTTGCAGGACAAGAAAACGCCACATTTCATGTGATACTCAAATGATGAAATTGCTAGAGTTTGAGGCTAATAGAACTACTTATTCGGTAAATGAAACGTAGAGACAAGTGCTTAAAATGGCCAACAAGTTCTGCCTTGTATCAATTAGTTTCTCAGAAGACCGTTTTTCCTTAAACAGAACGTGAAGGCACAGCTACAGAATATGTGAAAACAGTTTAATAGTATACTCTTCAATCAATGAGGCATTTTAAAGATGCACGTAGCATTGTTTCAGCAAATGGCCTGGAAGTAAACTTTTAGATTTTGGACTAATTCCAGCAGTCTCAGAGATTGAAAGAAAATCAGTTATACTTGTGGGAGTTTGTTTATAGACCCCTGAGTAATAAAGGGCAATCTGCCCTATTCTAGAGGTCTTTGGGCTGCTATGAGAGATAAAGGCAGTATTTTCAGTATATAAACAAAAGACTTTTTAGATACATCAAAATTCACATTTGGGGCAAAATCAATATCGATAAATGATAATGCTCTTTTTTTTCCTAATAAAACACACTACAAAGAAATACATAGCAAGCTATACTTCCTTAGATACACTAATCATTGATGAATATTCATCTCTTGGTAGAGCTTACATTATGTGGAAATTAAATTCAAACCATGCTTGTCAGTACCTTGAGAGTCTGTTAAAAAAAACCCTAAGAAACAAGAAGGTGATATAAATTGTCACATTGGCAGCATTAATATTTTTTGTTGATATTGTCCCTCAAACTACCTCAGCTTTGCACTTTTTAAAAAAGTAATCTTTTATATTCCTTTCTGAGAACAAAACACATTTAAAATAAGGAGAACATTCCATAATGTTTTTCATTGTAGCTGACTGCCAAATGCGGTCTTTGTCTCTGTCCACATGCAGAGTGAGGCCATGTTGTGGGGAGAGCATCTGCTAGGAGTGACAAATACTGGTTCCAGCAAGTCCGTTCTAGTCTGGGTTCTGGTTCTGGCTCTGACTGTTGGGAGCTTTCAGATGCTGAGTTTGACCTAATTATTCACTTACTGTCTTTGAGTCTTTTTCCATATCTGTCAACGGTAATAACAGAAACATTTATTATGGGGTTACCATGTGCAAGGCAGTCTGCTTGGTGCTTCTAAAAAGGTTTGAATGAGATAGACATAGTGGTGGCCTTTGTGGAATGTCCAGTCTCATGGGTAAGTGAGACAATTCAATATACTCTAACTGTAATTGTAATAAAATGACAGGAGAATTAAATGTTGCTCTGGGCCTACATAGCTACAGTGCTTAACACAAGGCCAAGTGAAAGGAACACCAGCACAGAGGAAGTGCCACTTAAGCTGCGACATGAGGGATGACATAATACATGTAAGGCAAAATGCAGACATGGACTATTATTATTTGGCTAATTGGCTCCATTTTAGAAGCCAAAAATGACAAATGAATTCACAGGTCTACTTTTCGTCTGGAATTATTCACATCAGCAGTTGAAAATGATTAAATATGTTTGATTTTATAAGGGGAAACTTCACTATAGTGAAAGAGCATGTTCTCACCTAGACAGGTGCACAGGGAGAGCTTCGATGCCACTCTTGTTTTCTATACAGTGGATAAATTTATTTTATTAATCAAAGTTCATATGATAATATTCTATGAGATCTTTGAAATTATTTCTAACTGGGAAATTCTTATTTAAGAAAAAAGTAATTTTATTGAAGCTTAATATCCCTTCCTATATTAAAAATATTATTTAAAATTATATTAAATATGTTTAATATGAAATATATTATATAAAATATATATTAAACATTTTAAATGAAAATATAATTAAATATATTTTAAAAGTATAAAATCCGGTGTTTTTACCCCGGATTAGAGCAGACAGCCTTATTGAATATTTTAATTTCAAGCAATAGCTTCACTGAAAAGCTAACAATTCTCCTCTTCCCCTTCTCCCCTCCTCTCCTGTCCCTTATCAACAATCAAAAATAATAGTAAAGGCTTTATGAAGTGAAAATAAAAATGTTGCAAATTACACCACAGTACTGGACAGAAATGAAGATCTAACCTGTCAATAACAGTTTAAATTGAGAACAAATAAGCAAAGAGAAAAAGAAATGCACTGTGAGGACTACAGTCCCTAGACAGCTCTGTCCTTTTGGGGGAAAGCAGAGTAGAGGGTCAGGGCCACATGAGGAGAGAAAAATTCTTGAATGAAGACTCTCTGAGAGACTTCACTAAGAGTATGATTAGTTCAGCATCACATTCATTCTCCACTTCCCCCTTCCACTATAGACTTCAGTTTTAATAATGATTAAAGAATAATGCTTGAATCCCATCTGAATGGCTTTTGAGATTTAACTCACTGAATCTATTCATAACACTGAGCTTGTAAGGGGGACTGAACAGATCTGCACAACTAATCGTGGAATATTACACTGATACTTCATCTCCCACATCAATACCAATTACGGCTGCACAGAGAGCATTGCATGTTATTTTAATAGGATAGGAATTTTTAATCCAGTCAGGTAGTTCTGGATGAATGTATTTGTATGTCTGTCATTGAAATTTTGTGGCTCATGCTGCTCAGGACAGACACATTTTGAATGTTTAAAATTTCCACAGATGTTATTTATCCATCAGAATGGAAAATTTCCTGCTCTCTACTATATAGATTCTGCCTCATTAACATAAATAAAAAATAAAGCATAACAACAACAATCTTGCTTAATGTGTACACACAGAAATATTGTCATAGGCATCCGGCAATCAGTCGGAGACAGTGAAAACAGCTAAATGAATGAAACTGGCAGAAGTATGACATTTTTTTCTGGGGAAAAAAGCTTACTGTTAGAGATTTTGCCTCTGTGGTCTATTGGTTTTTATTTTCAGTAGGGTTGTGATCAGCATGGACATTCACATAGAAGATGCCTTTATTATTTGTGCTGCTAACATTTATTAAAATGATTCTTTCTCTTAATTGAGAAGTGAAGATCAGTTTCTCTTAAAGCATTTATTAAACGAAATTATAAAGAAGAATGGTTTTTAATATCAGGATCCATGTATCACAACATCTCGTAGGCATGGACTTGGGATCATGATCATAAACAAAATCCAGCTAGCAGCCATATATCCTTTGCTACATTCAAGAAAATGTCTTTACAGAAGTTTATTACTTCTGAAAATCCTTTTTCTGTCCATTAATAAATACTTTGTGAGTTTCTAAAATGTAGGTTATGTCATTGTAAGACAGTTATGGTTTTACTTGACTAAGAACTTATAAAAAACCAATGGGAAGATTTGCAACTGATACAAGAATTTTCCACTATTTTTATTTAGACAATGTTTGCCAGCTTACTGCTCCATTTTAACTCGTTTTATGTCTGTCTTCACGATTAGGCAGAAAGCTGTCTTGAGGGCAGGAATCCTACCTTATTTATTATTGCATGTGAATTCATAGTGATGGACACAAAGGAGGCATGTTATACATTTTTATTGAAGGAGCAAATGAAAACTACATTTTTTTCCCTGGGGTTATACTAAATTATATCTTTGAATTGGAAGGAATGAAAAATTAATACCAGGATAGAAAATCTATTACAAAAGTTATGATTCCAAAAGCATTGTGTCACATGAACATAGAATATTTTAACGATTCCAAAAAACTAAAATGTCCAATATATCAGCAATGGGCAAATGGGATTTGAAATTAAAAACACATTAGCATTTACACTAGCATTCTCTCCAGAAAATTTAATTACAAATCTACAAAAATATGTACAAGATCTATATGAGGAAAACTGCAAGCTCTGCTGAAAGATATCAAAAAAGAGCTAAATAAATGAAGATATATTCCATGTTCATGGATAGGAAAACTTAGTATTATCAAGATGTCACTTCTTTCCAATTTGATCTACAGATTCAATGCAATCCTAATCAAAATCCCAGCAAATTATTTTGTGGATATTGACAAAATTATTCTAAAGATTATATGAAGAGGCCAAGGACTCAGAATAGCCGACAAAGTATTTAAAGAGAAGAACAAAGTCAGAGGACTGACACTACCAACTTCAAGACTTACCACAAGCTATAGTAGTCAAGACAGTGTTATATTAGTGAAAGAAGAGACAAATAGATCAATAGAGCAGAATACAGAGCCCAAAAATAGACCCTCAGCTATAGTCAACTGATCTTTGACTAAGGAGCAAAGGCTATACAATGGGGTAAAGATAGTCTTTTCAACAAATGGTGCTTGAGAAATTAGATGTCCACATGCAAAAAAATGGATCTAGATTCACACTGTACACTCTTCACAGAAATTAACTTAAAATGAATCACAGGACTCAATGGAAAACACAAAACTGTAAGACTCCTGGAAAATAACGTAGGAGAAAATCTAGGTAACTTTGGATATGGCAATGTCTTTTTAGGTACAACATCAAATTATTTCCATGAAAGAAATAATTGATAAGTAGGACATCATTAAAATTAAAAACTTCTGCTGTATGAAAGACAATGTCAAAAGAATGAGAAGATAAGTCATAGATGGGGAGAAGATATCTGCAAAAGACACATCTGATAAAAAACTGTTATCTAAAGTGTACAAAGAACTCTTAAATCTCAACTAAAAGATAATTAACAACCCAATAAACAAACGGTCAAAAGACCTGAACAGACACTTCACTAAAGAAGATGTACAGATAACAAGTAAGCACATGAAAAGATCTTTCACATCATGCATCATCAGGGAAATGCAAATTAAAACAACAATGAAATACCGCTATGAAGCTATTAGAATGGCCTAAATTCAGAACACTGACAACAACAAAAGGTACTGAGGTTGTGGAGCAACAACAACTTTTGTTTATTGCTGGAGGGAATAAAAATAATACAGCCACTTTGGAAGACAGATTGGCAGATTCTTATAAAACTAAACATAGTCTTACCATAGGATCCAGCAATCGTGCTCCTTGGTATTTACCCAAAGGAGTTGAAAACTTCTGTCCACACAAAAACCTACACACAGATGTTACAGCAGCTTTATTCATAATTGCCAAAATTTGGAAGCAACTAAGATATCCTTTAGTGGATGAATGGATAAACAAGCTGTGATACATCAGACAATAGAATATTATTCAGCACTTAAAAGAAATGTGCTATCAAGCCATTAAAAGACATGGGAGAACTTCAAATGCATATGAGTAAGTAAAAGAAACCAATCTCAAAGGCCATATGCCATATGATCCAAACTACATGACATTCTGGAAGAGGTAAAACTAAACAGACGGTAAAAAGATCAGTGGTTCCCAGGCATTAGGGAGGAGAAAAGGATGAACAGGCAGAGCACAGAGGATTTTTAGGGAAGTGAAAATACTCTATGATACTGTAATGGTGGATACATGTCATTATACATGTGTTCAAACCCATAGAATATACAAAACCAAGAGTGATCTCTAATGTAAACTCTGGACTTTGGGTGATGATATGTCAATGTAGGTTCATTAATAGCCACAAATGTGCCACGCTGGTGGGAGATGTTGATAATAGTTGAGACTATGCATGTGTGGGGGCAGAGAGTACATTGGAAATCTCTGTACTTCCAGCTCAATTTTGCTGTGAACCTAAAACTGCTCTAAGAAATAAAGCTCACTAATTTTAAAAAAACTAAAATAAATTTTTCAAGTGGGAAAAATAAATTTTAACACCATCCAAGTCAGAAAAATTGATACTTCAAGTTACTCACCCATTTTTATTTTTCCTGGTAGTTAAATCTTCAATTGGAAAAGAAAGTGAACTTTGGCATGTATTTCACTTATTTGTTGTATTGTCAAGTGTTATATAAAGGCATTTTTAATTTTTTCTTTTCTTTAAAAATGAAGTAAGGCAGGCTTTCTTTACTTGCACATAATCTTAAGCAGTAACTACATTATTCAGGGTACTGTTCACAAGCAACAGAAACCAGCTCTTAGTAGTATAAGCAGAAAATTAACTTTTTAAAGGTTATAATGACACTCACAGAATTTCTGAGAGCTCTGGAAGACTGGACATGGAAGCCCCGTAGCCAAAAGCAGTGCTTCAGACCTCACTATTGATCTGATCCTAGGAAAACACCATGGCAGCTGTCTTTGGCCACAGACACTATAGCTTGCCTTTCCAACACCACCAACTTTGGACACACGGTGCCCCTTCACGAACTGTAGCCATTGATGCCTCTGAAAACTGGGTATAGTGTAGTTACTGTCACTTCTGCCATTCTTGCCAGAATTGATGCTGTTCAGTTCCTTCTTCTTTTCATTATTAGTTTTCTTATTAGTTCCTGGACCACTGAGCCCCAGAGGCCTCTGATTGGTGGAAGCCATGACTTATTCTTTGACCCAGATTTAAGGAATACTGGAAGAGTGACTGTCTTGCTTTTTCCATTTCTACGTAGAAAGCAGGTCATATCCTTTCCACTCAAGAAGAATAACAAAAATCCACAAATCTTCTACATAATTATAATTAATGTCCTACATATACCATCAGTTAAGTAAATAATGCTTGCATTTATTTTTAACCATGGAATATATTGATACACATCTCATCCTCTTTTGTTGCTAATTTAGACTTTTTTAAAACTAATGCTATTGGTGTTGTGGTTTCACCTTTGTTTTGTTGTAACGGGCAAGTGAAGAGACAGTCCAAAGGGCTGCTTTGTCAGTAGTGCATATTATAAATTGGAGGATGAGAGATTGAAGGGTGGGAGAAACAGAATTAGATAACTACTAGTGAGAATGGATGCATTGTTTCATACCTTTATTATAGTTAAGAATCCCTCTGAGAATTTGTTGAATGCTTGGACCTTGATCCCAGAGAATGTGTATACAAAATTATGCAAATCATTTTAAGTAAATAAACTCTAGATTAGAAGAACTTGATTTGTCAAGTAATTAGATGTGGAAAGTGAGAGAACTGGAAAAGTTGCAGCTTCCTCCAATGTTTCAAACCTGGGTGATGAGACCATGCAAGAAAGTGATGAAGAGGTTTTATGGAGTGAAAAATAAATTTGGTTTAAAATGTTATTGATACTTCCCTTTAAGTTGAAATCTAAAAACTGTCTATTGTAAAATGGCTAAAACTTCTTGTTGGGAATAGTAGATCAATTTTCTTATTAACATGATAGTGTTGAATAGTTTGTCGTGTATTTAATATTAGTGTGCTGAGAAGTTGGAGGATGCACAGTTTGGGGGCATGGGACTATAGCTTTTGGATACATTGTGTACAGCAGACTTTGGAGGGAATGCGGCAATGCTTAGCATTGGGGTGCTGGTCTCCAGCCTCTTAGAGTGAAGACAATGAAGGAAAGCATATGGAATAAGCTGAAGGCTTTCATCACTAATAGTCCTAGTAACATTCAGCCATCATTTTTAATAAAAATGATATCTCTTAGTGTTTAAAGAGTTTCAAAGTTATTTTCTAATAGTAACTAAGCACAATGGAAAATTTGCTCATTTTGATTTTCATGTGGCAATAATGTCTGTCATTGTTGAAGGAGGGTAAATTTGCATTACTCCAGCCATGGCTAGATTTTTATTATATTGGATTATCAAGAAAAGAAATGGATATAATCTTGTCTCAAGGTCGTTTACAATAGGATAAGATGCCATCAATTTAGATAGTTTAGTGGCTGGTCTCATTATAAGTTGAAAGAGACAAGCTGACCTCTCAAACTCCTTCTCAAGATAAATTCATAAGCTTTTATGAGACAGCTATCCCCCAAACTCATTACCTAGGACTCATCTACTAGTCTTTTTCATTACTTATTAGAATACAGTGGGAAAGTAGCCCCTAAATATTATTTTATCTCTTCTGCTGGGATTAGAATTGGTAAATGACTCAGAGAAACAAAAATCCAAAATCACTGTGTGTTCACAAACAAGATGGGATGGGCATTTGATGGATATTTGTGTGAATCTTCTTCTCCAGCTTGATTCATCTTTGAGCCAAACAGATTGAATTCAAGACACATAATTCATTACATCTCCTTGACATAGATAAAGACAAAGATAATTATTTATTACGTTATGTTGTCTTTGTTTAAAATTTAGGGAGCTGTTGCATCATTAGCATGGCCTTTGGAATATATAGCATGAATAGTTGGAAAACTTTTGATCATTATGTGGAACTTGTTAATTGATGGGAAAATTAGCACTTTCAACTCAATGTTAATTTGTATATTTATTGGAAGTATTAATAATTAACCTTGAATAATTAAATAAAAAAGATAATGCAATGGATTATACATTTATGTGAATACATATTATCTGTATTATATATATGCATATATAAATAACCTTATATATGTTTATATTTGATACACCTCAAATGTGTTTATGTTTAATAATCACAGTCCATTTCTGTAACATGGCTTTATTGAAAGACAAATATTAATCCACATATTGAATCATCAAATTTTAGGAGCAAAAGGGACTATAAGAGTTGTATAGTGAAATCCCCAAGCTCTACATTTTAGAGATGACATCAAAAGAAATTAAAAGACTTGCCAATATCATAAGATTGACAATCACAAGGGCTAAAACTCATTTCCTGATTCTTGGTTTAGTCTCTTTCTCATCATAGAGGTTAAAACTTTCTGTTTTTGTTTCTCAAAAAGAGAAAGAACATCAGCTTTAGTGCAGTAAGAAATTTTTGCCTACTTTCTACTTTGGAGCTTTTTAATTAGTAGATACCACGATGGTAGTAATCTATATTAACCTTAGGCCCATTACAGTAGAGTCTTTATCCACATGGAAGTCGGATGCAAACTTCTGTTTATCTAGGTCTTTATCATATAAGTATATTAAAAATTTCAATTTGTCTCTTTTTTTCCTCTAAGTGTCTTCACTTAATTGGCAAATGTCTTCTATTGAATCTGCACAGGAAGTCTCAGTCTCTCCAGGTATCAATTTTCACCCATAGCTTTAGATACCCAATGTGCAAGGAAAAAGAAAACAGGAAAAATAAAATAGTAATTAGGGTAGATGGCTATTTGGAAAAACAGAATGATTAATTTAACTTAGCACCTGGTTGACACGTATTAGAACCTAAAAGTGATTTGTGAGTCAGGTAAAAGAACAAAGTAAAAAAAATAGGTGATTCAATCCAGCATTAGGAAAAATTTTATTTCCAATTTCTGTATTAACTTTGCATATGCAACTTCATATTTTTGCTGTATGTTGTTTAAATGTAAGCTGGTTATATAATTTTAAGTGTTTACTGATTGCAATGTGAAAATTGCAAAATGTTTATATGATCAAGAGAAAGCCTATAACATTATATTTTTTCAGCTGGTACAAATAATTCTTTTTTTATATGTTGAGAGTTATGGTAGGGCACAGTGTTACTGAGGCATATATGAAAGCATTCACTCTTCTCTTCTTCAAGAAATAAAATAAAAACAGTTAAAAATGTTATCTGATTTCTTTCCTCATTCCCTGCTATTATACCACCTGGTCTCTCTAACATCTTGATCTAAAAAGTCAGATTCTTTGCATTAAATGTTTATTGAGGACAACAAAAATCAACACAATCTATAAAGTTGTTGATGACATTATCTTTAAGTATATTAAAAGATCCTGATGTAGAACTATTATTTTTATCAAGAAGGCAGCATTCAGATTAATATTCCAGGCTCTGGTGCCAGAATGCTAGAGTACTAACCCCTTCTCTCACCGCTTACAATCTGAGAGCACTTGAGCCAATTAACTAGACTCTGTACACCTATTTCCTCAATTGCAAAGTGAGAATGAGCATAGACTCTGCCTCCTTGGTGTCATGTGTAAGGGTTAATTCTGACAAAGCTATACATATAGTGTGGTGGGCACTATTGATATATAGTGCACACTCAAAAACATTTATTCTCTTATAAGTTGAGTTCTAGTTCGATTTATAAAAGGAGGACTCCCCCTTGAAAATGGGCAGTCTTTGGAGAGTATTTTATTTTATTCACGTGCATTTTAATAATATTATAATCTCCATTTGGAAGGGAGAAGAAATTTGAATGAGAGAATTTGTATTCAACAAATAGTTTATATCTGAGGAAACTCTAGGGAATTTACAAGGACCAGAAATTAATTCTGACCTGAAACAATTGACTCATTTATTAGAGGGTATATCTTCCCTTAAGTGAATGAGGTCTTTTGATCTCTATGAGAGCTGTATGTAGAATTGAAGACATGAAAATATATTAAATATTCCATTATTAACCTCAATTTATAAGTCTGAATCCTAGTGAAATTACTTTTTCATTCTAGATTTTCTGGAAACCATGTTTCATGGAATGAAGACATGATTCTCATTCTTCATTTTGAAGGGAAATTAGACTTAAAATGCCAGTCTTGGTGGTATATTTCCATGTCCACTATATAATGACTGTCTGGGCAAAGAAGAAGTTCGTTCTTTGTTTTAAACAGGCCCTTCAGCCATATTTGATCATTTCCCTTCATTCAAGGAAGAAAACAGCAACCCGATGGGATTTAAAAGCATACCAGTCCCAGTTATACACACTGAGATTATGTACACAAATACTGTCTCTGGCTAATTTTATAGCCTTTTGCGTAGGTGCAAAACTGGGTGAAGAATATTTCCAAGGGTAGAAATCAAGATAGAGGCAATGCTTCTTTCTTAAGTGTCTGAATAGTACCCATTTTCTGATGTAGAAGGGTTAGTTCAAATTCTTGCATATTTATTTATTTTTTTCTTATTTTTTGTATATAATACAGTACTGTTGACTATAATCACTATGCTGTGCATTAGGTCTCCAGAACTGATTCATCTTCTAGTTGCAAGGTTGCACCCTTTGACCAACATCTCCCCACTCCTCACCCACTCAATCCTCATTCTACTGTATTTCTGTGAGTGGCTTTTTTGGATTCTACATATAAGTGATTTCATACAGTATTTTTCTTTGATTTGTCTCACTTGGCATAATACCCTCAAGGTCGATCCATCTTGTCACAAATGGCAGGGTTTTCTTCTCGCTTGTGGTTGAATTGCATACACACACTCACATATATATCACATCTTCTTTATCCATTCGTCCATTGATGGACACAGGTTGTTTCCATATCGTGGCTATCATGAATAACGCTGCAATAAACATGGGGGTGCATATATCATTTCAACATCCTTTTTTCACTTTCTTTGGATATATACCCGGAAGTTGAATAGCTGAATCATATGGTAGTTTCATTTTTGATATTTTGAGAAACCTCCATACTGCTTTCCATAGTGATCGAACCATCTTATATTCCCACCAACAGTGCACAAGGGCTCCCCTTTTCTCCACATTCTTGCCCACATTTGTCTTGTCTGCTTGATGACAGCCATTGTAACAGGTGTGAAGTGGTATCTTATTGTGATTTTGATTTGCATTTCCCTGAACATCAGTGATGTCGAGCATCTTTCAATGTACTTGTTAGCCATTTGTATGTCTTCATTGGAAAAATGTCTTCTAGGTCCTCTGCTCATTTTTTAATTAGATTGTTTGTTGTTTGTTGTTGTTGTTATTGAGTTGTATTAGTTCTTCATAAATTTTAGATATTAACCCCTTATCAGTTATACAGTTTGCAAATATTTTCTCCCACTCTTTAGTTTACCTTTTCATTTCTTTGGTGATTCTTTTGCTGTGCAGAAGTTTTTTAGTTTGATGGAGTCCCAGTCGCTTATTTTTGCTTTTGTTTCTTGTGCTTTTGGTGTCATATACAAAAAATTGTTGCCAAGGCCAATGTCAAGGAGTTTCTTCCCTGTTTTCTTCTCGGGGTTTTACAGTATCAGGTCTTATGTTTAAGTCTTTAATCTATTTTGAGTTAATGTTCATGAGTGGTAGACAATAGGTGTCCAATTTCATTTTTCTGCATGTGGTTATCTATTTTCCCCAATACCATTTATTGAAGAGACTATTCCTTTGTCAAACAGTTGACTGTATATTCAGGGTTTTATTTCTTGGCTTTCTCTTCTGTTCCATTGGTCTATGTGTCTATTTTTATGCCAGTACCACGCTATTTTAATTACTATAGCTTTGTAGTATAAGTCAAAATCAGAAAGTATGATGCCTCCGGCTTTATTCTTTTTCAGGATTGCTTTGGCTATCCATGGTCTTGTGTAGTTCCACACAAATTTTAGTATTATTTTTTCTATTTTGGTGAAAAATGCCATTGGATTTTGATATGGATTGTATTGAGTCTGTAGATGGCTTTTGTTAATATGAAAATTTTTGCAATATTGCTTCTTTAAATCAATAAAAGAATGACGCCTACAAGTTACTTGTAGATACCAGGTATCATTGAACCTATAGAAGATATTTTGATTGATAAATCTGGGGCTCGTTCCTGGAAAGAGAGTACACAGTGGGTGTGAAATCAAGTATAAGAGAAATGAACCACTACTGTTTTCAACGTTTAGTCCTGGTTACAATGAAAATACTAATGCTTTATGCCACATTTTCCCCTCACAACTCCAGTTACTTTGCCATTTGAAACTGCTCAATGTATGAAGTAAAAATGTTTACAATGAAATACTGAAGAAATACATCTGCTTGTAATATACCTTTACTGATTATTCATAGCTTTCATGTGACTTGATGCCTTCAGAAATTTATTAATGAGTGATGAGTATTGATGACTATTCTTTATATGTTAGATACAAATCTTAAATTTAAACTCCCAGACAGTTAAAAAAATCACCCACCAACATACACATTGGTCTCCAGCTAGGTAATATCCCAATTCTTAAGATTCTTAAAATTTACAGAGACAGAGAGTGTGTCTACAGGAGGCTAACATTTCAACACATTTGCCAGCAAAGTCAAAATATCCTGTGATTTATCTCCCATTCCAAATATAACAATAGAATATGCATTTATGAAATCATTTAAAATTTCCCATTTGCCTATTTCTCATTTTCTTTTAAATGCATTAATAAATTTTTGACAAAATTTTTATATGGTTAATCATATCATACTTAGGATTGTTCAGTTTCTACAGGGAAACAAAACATCGCTGTCAGAATTTGAAATGGATGAATTTTTTGTAATATTTCTTAATTTTGTAATATTTGGTAAATATATTGACACAGTTCTCCATATCTGGAAGGGACATCTGAGAGCTCAACTATACCTTTATATTATAGATAATGCTTAGAATGGGACCTACTCAAGATTACATGCATAGTTAGTGGCTTAACTGGGACTAGACCCCTAGTCTCAACTCTTTTTTCAGCAATCTGTTCACTACAAAACTTACAATGAAAATTTGTAAATGGGCTGAAGTTCCAAATATTTCAGGTTACAACAACTGATTCTATAACTCCTTAATATTTAAAAATTGTCATGATTTAATTAGAATAGTGTATATATAAGTATATATATATGTGGGAGATTATATATATATAATGTATACACACCTTAATATGTATATATATATATATATATATGGGAAAGACATATTTCATGTATATATATAAAATCTACACCGTCTCTCAAAATAGCAAAATTCTAAGATACCAGTGTCTTCTACAAAATAGAGATCAAAGCTTATACACTCGTGGGATGTAATGGTCATTTAAATGGCCATTTAAATAATTTTCAGATGAAATATTCTGGTTAACACCTACTCTTCTTTTGATTGAGTGGAGAAATGTAAATCATTCCATTATATGAAAGCTCGTTGTGTACTATGTAGAACTTTCCCATTGTGTGGACACACCATTGACTCGATTTAGGGAGACAATTCAGGATATATTCATTGGTTTCAGTTTCTTACGATATACCTTTCTGTTGTTGTTGTGCTAGGAATTTGTCCTAATGCCTAACAAGTAAGAACACTGCTCATTATTTAAAGTTATCCTACAGTAGCTATTTATAAAAAATCATCATTTCCTATGTATATAAAGAGTTGTATCTATTGACTTTGGGATGGGAGCTTGACATATGCATTTGTAATCATCATACTAGAGCTCTTAATTCAACATTTCAGATTCCATTAAAGATGATTTTAACATTGCGAGAGGGATTTTTGCAAATAGTAAATGAGAAAATGAAATTTAGTTCAAACTGAAAATTGAACGGCATTTTCAAATGTTTTAATATAAGGAACTAAATTCATTGCTTTTCAAAGTATCTGGTCATATTGTTTAATGAAGAATCCATTTGTTTTTTATAATATACTAGATTTCAATTATCTTAACTTAATGGGAATGACTATATAATGCCAGTATAAAGTCTCTCGTTTTTCCTTTTCATTTGAAAGATCTCCTCAGAAATGATAAAACTACACCAGGATAAATTTCTGCTGTTCTCATTCTCAGAAAATGTAGGAAGCTGGAAGTAAATTGAAGAGGAAATTGTAAACATTGTAGTTTTCAGAGCGCATGTATGTCCTCCGAATCTAAATTTGGAAAACAGGTGTTGAAGTTTGTGTAATCTTGATTCAAATTTTGTTGTTTAAAATTTTAAATCCAAATGATTGAGCTTTCTCTATTGGACAGCATGATGACTAGTAGTTTTCAATTCTCCTTAATGTGATTACACTAATGAATCCCACTAGTATGAGGCTGAGAGTTTAGTTTATTTCATAATAAATACTTCTGTTCCTTACTCCTTCAGATATATAGATTCATTAGCTTGTTGAAAAGATTTTATACAAATGTCCTTCTTAGTAAAACTTAGACACAGATTAACCTCTTTGACTGTTGTAGATGACTATGGATGACTACAGTAAAACTCCTCAAGCTTTGACTATGAGACTAAGATATTTTTAATAGTTTAACTGCATATGTTAAACTACAGGACATTTTAACACCATCTCAAGAGTAAGGGATAATGTGACAAATCCATAGGCAAATGGAGTAAACTTCATTGTCAAAATCTTTTGCAACCGAATATGTTTCTATGTTAATTAAGGATCTGCATCATTTTTGAAAATATTAGCAATTGAAGTGGTCACCACTAACAAAGACAGATTAATTCAGGAACCTTCAGGAACTGAGGACATGAGGCTATCATGGGAGAACTAAGTTTAATCAGAACAAAGGAAGACAGTGTTTGAGATGAGAAGGAAAAGAGAGGAGCAAAAGTATTCCCCTTCCTATTTTCTCCAAGCTTCATTATATTATCTGACAGTTTTGATTTTAAAGGGGGGAGAACAGTTCTTTAGAAGGCCTTGAACCTGCTTCCATGAGGTAAATGGCATTGCTTTCATTTATATAATGCTTCATGGACAGAGCACCCCAAATAATCAGGGCGGAAGCAAACTTTAAACCTTTTAAAGTGACAACAATAAAGCACATCAAGTCTTCTTCCTACCAGACCCACATGTGCCACATATTATCACTGCCTTCCCCCTATATATTCTAAGTGAGTGTAGGCAGTTGAAGAGAGGTTTCCTAAAAGATATGGCCACGTCAAATCCCCGGAACTTGTGAATTTTGCTTTATTTGGAACAAGGGTCTTCACAGATGTAATTAAATTAAGGATTTTAAGATGAAAAGCTCCTCCTGGGTAGGCCTGAAATCCAATGAGAAACGTCCTTGCAAGAGACGCTCAACGGAGCTTTGCCAGAAAGAAGTTTGATGTGGAGACAGATGAGAGTAGATTGATGTAACCACAAGCCTAGGAAGGCAAAGACTACAGACAGTTACTAGAAGTTGGAAGAGGAAAAGAGGGATCTTCTCTAGAGCCTCCAGATTTTAGACCTCTGGCCTCCAGAACTGTGAAGGAATAAATTTCTGTTGTTTTAAGCTACTCAGTTTGTGGTGCTTTGTTATGGCAGTCCTAGGAAAGTACTACAGTCATTCTGTATCCCTGACAAACTGTTTTACCAACTCTTTCCTTTTCAAATAAAATGGACAAGGGGTTATTGAATGCCACCATCAGAATGCTGATGCTTCATTTCAAAGTTGATGAATTAGCTCCCACAGAGCCTCATGGTTTCACTAACCCAATCATTGTAGAGCTGTATATTTTATGTTCCTGAAAGTACTATATGATTTTAAAGTGATCTCTATCTTAACAAAAATTAAATACTCTCTTCTTGAATGTGACAAGAAAGAGAAGCAAATACAACATACTATAAAATTCATATTTAGTTCCTGCACGACTAAAGAGAATGGCTATCACCAAACTATTTCCTCCATATCTAAATTGGCGTACTCTTCTTGATTCAGATGGAAAGACAGTAACTGCTGGAGTTATGATCATCTCCCAGATAACATGGGAGATAGGGTCATTTTGATTTACTCATCATCACAATGACATTTGTATAGCTAATTCACAAATGTATGTCTGTGTGTGTAAATATAAACACATATGTATACATTGATGTGTATATATAAACTATAATTCCTATTTCCTAAATCTCTTTCTCTCTCTCTGTCATCTGTTGATGCTTATATATATACTTCCTATGTTCCAAGGGCATGTTATGAACCTGATATAATTTCTATCATATTTAAGAGTGTCTGAAAAGTGACAAGAAAAGGAAGCAAATACAAATTATATATATCTATATATATAATGGCCATTCTTTCCTTAGGCACTACCAACCTTCATGCTATTTAAGCTTGGGAGATAAAAGTGGCAGTAGGGTTGATCACCTAGCCACTCCAGCTATATCCTGGTGTTCACTACATCTACCTCACCTTCTGGTGAGTGTGCACCATTACAGTTTCCTCACCCTTACCCCTACTGCTTCAGAGCCTTGGGCGGCCTTTGTTTTTGTTTTTGTGTTGAAGGGTATCCTGGCAGTTTACTTGTTAATGCTGGAATCATTTTGCCATTTCTCTCAAGGATATAGTCTGATATCTCAGAATTCTTAGATATGAAACAGACCTCTATGGTACCTTTTTTTATGGGTATTTACCTCCACTACGATGCGATGCCAGCAATATTTTATCAAACTACAGAGGCAAAGAGTTTGTCAAGGTCATTTGTTATAAAGCCTGGTGGAACCAGATCATTATATCTGTGGTTACCAACACAGATAAGGTAATAGATTTCTTGCTATTCTTAAAGTAAAATAGTGAAAATAGCGAGTAGTTGATTTGATTATATGGTCACAAGATAATGGGGAAGTCACATAAAATGGTAATCTGGAGGCAGACTGATGAGATCAAATTTCAACTGGACCAATGATGTGACTTGGAAAAAATGTTTAACTTAACCTCTATCAGTCTTCTATGAGAAGAGGACATTTACTTCACGGGATTGCTGTAAAGACTACACAAGATAAACATCAGGTACCAAGCATAGTATCTGTCACCTAATAAGTATTCGATAAACCAGTCTTATGGTCATACAAAGAAAAGTATCTCTGAGTAAATTATATGAGATGCAACAGAAGGATACAAACCTCATAAATGTGGGGTAATATATAAGACTGTGTGGCTATATGTATGTCTTTCTAAGTTCTTCAATTTTTGTATTCATAAGTAAGCAATTCAAATTCCTCTTTATTTCTGTCTAAACAATTAAGACTTTAAGCCTTTTTTTCAACATTGAATCACTGTCTTGAAATTATCTTGAATTCCAAATGAAAGAAGCCTGAATAGAAGGATTATTGTATACTTTCCATTATGAAGGTTAACAATGGATAGTAGACCACATATCAACTTGCTGTAATAGTAGGAAGAATTTTCTGCAGAAGTATTCTTAGTACCCAGTCTCAAGCCTTAGAGTTATGCTTGTTTTCTTTTCATTATGTTTTTATTGTGTTCTCTAACTTTATTCTTCTAGAACATTTATAGTTCTCTCACACTAAATATGTTGCCTTAGCTCTCCATGGCCACAATAGGAGAATATATGAGTGTTAATAATGAATTGCCAGTGGCTAATCTTAAGTCTTCCTTAGTTTGCAAGAAGCATTGGATACCTGTGGGGATGTGCCAGAGGAAATGTGCTGAGATAACAGCTCTGCTCATAGTCCTTTCAGATATATACGAATTCCACTGTGTTGTGCGATTAAGCAAAGACAAGACTGGTTTGTAACTTGGAAAACGTAGGAAAAGTATATTTCCTCCTCTGCTTAAAAACAAGTAACAAAGCCCATAAAAATGACCCACTTGAAAACTATCACCCTACAATTTAGGTTTTAGTAATATGCCTTCCTGCAGCTAGGAAGGAGACAGAATTCTGATGTGCCTGCCTTAGCTTACATACCTCATTTGAGCGTTTCTACAAATATTTATTGGCATGCATAAGTAAAAATAAAAAATAAATCATTGGATTGGTGAGCAAGGTCCAGTTACAATAGGAAGAAAAGATAACTAAATAGCAAACGAGTGGCATGGCTGAGCAGCTAGCCTGGGAGGTAATAAAAAAGAAATAGGGCATAGTGGGAACTCAGCTAATGGAGATAACAGAGAGCCACCCTACTCCGTGTAGGAGGAAGCTATATGCACACTGGTGCTGGGTGAGCATCTTTGCCTAAATTCTGATCTTTAGAAAGGAAATTGGAAAGACTACCTCATTGTTCACTTAAAGGATGTTTAATCTGTGCATGCCAAAAAGGTACCTATTCCTGGAACTCCTCCAAACCAACCAAAGTCCTTTTTGGTCACCAAATATTTGGGGTGTTTTGGATGTATTTCTGAATTGTTCATTCAAACTTAGCAAAGTAGAAAGAGCTAAGAAAAATACCTAAGCAAGCAAGGGCATCTCAGGAAAGCAAGCCCACTCCGGCACTAATATATTACATCTATTAGATATGCCACTGACCTCTCATTAAAAGGCTAAAAACGAGCACACATGAACTAATGGCTCAATAATTGAGTGTTGGTAAGCACGGGATGTTTTTCAGCAGGCTCTGTAATGAGGAAAGATGCTGTAACATTCAAACAAAAGCAAGAATAAATAATATTCTCCCATTTTATAGTGTGTGTGTGAAGATTTCACATTCAGTACAATTCAGAAAAGTCAATTTTTGTAGGTTTTTGTGGGGAGATAGAAATGTTTTGCAGATAAATGCTTAATAGTTCAAAGTTGATATCATAGAGGAAAAAAGTGTGTTACTACAACTTACGTTGGTACCAAACCCAAAGTGCATGTACAAAGATGTAAAACACACATACTTAGTTAAATTATACCTTTTCTTATTGTGGTTGTTGTTGAGAATTTGGAAAGGCCAGATGATACAGGTGGAAAGGATAGGTTCTGAAAATAAATACTGTTGCCTGAATATTTTAGTTTTGTCAATTATCACCTATAAAGCTTTCTTAAGCTCATTCTCTCCCTGTGTTCCTTGGTCCCTGGATCCTTCCCTTCCTTCTTTTTTATTAGTTCTGCATCTCCATTCAGTTGTTTGAACCTGGAATGCCTTAATTAAATTTTGAGCTGCTTCCTACTATTGAAACATCAAGTTGCTCAGTTGCTCTATAAATGATTAAAAGATAACTTGTCCGGAGCAACATGGTTCAGGAGATTGAATCTGAAGAGAATAGCAAGTGCTGTGCTTCTCATGTCACTTTCTATCACTGAAGTATGTGCAGTAGATGCTTCGTCACTAGCATTCTCTTCTCTTTATCATTGATGAAGTTAGTTGAGCAGCATTAGCCAAGCATGACATATTAGCTCTTTTTAAACAAACACATCAATCTTGTGTTTTCGTGTTCTCAGTTCATTGTTGGAGTGATGGAGTGAAATCACGGCTTCTTTGTGGGGTTAGGATTCAAAAGAGATCTAAAATCTGGGTGAATGACATTTAGCTGCTGCAATTATTTTTGGAGAATAAACAATTACAGAGATATGTAGAGCCAGAGTTCCTAGTTGAAAATTTAAAAAGTTATGCTTCTGAATATGGTATAAAATAAAATTTATTAGTTACAACAATTCTGGGCATTGAATTATCATTATTGTCATTCTTTTGTTTCTATTCAAAGTTGTGTTCTTTTCGTAATGTTTTTCAAATAATAAAATGCATATACAACTATTAAAAGAGAACAAGCTAGGAATTTAGAAAATTCAGAAAGATTGAAGAGAATAAAAATTACTTATTATTTTATGATTTAGAGGTAATCATTGTTATAATTTTTCATACACTCCCTTCAGTATTTTCCTTTTTATAGTAGAAGTTATATATATATTTTAGCATTTTCTTATCTTTGGTTTTCATTTGAGGTCATATGTATTTTTACTGCTATTAAAACATCAAAAAACTCAATTTATATACCTACATAGTAGTTCAAAATGTGTCTGCAAACAGTTAGCTTACTTTATTCCATACTTTTTAAACATTCAGTTAATCCCAATTTTAGCCATTAGAAAAAGAATGATGATGGGACTTGCCCAGTGGTGTAGTGGTTATAGCTGTGCACTCAGCTTCAGCAGCCTGGAGCCCACACTATCGTATCCTGGGCATGGACCCACACACTGCTCATCAAGCCATGCTGTGGCAGCATCCCACATACAAATTAGAGGAAGATTGCCACAGATGTTACCTCAGGGCCAATCTTCCTCACACACACACAAAAAGAATGATGACTTGATGACTATCATCATGCATAAACATATATTTCTGATTACTTTCTTAAATTAAGAGCATTTTCTTATCTCTTCATACATAATGTTAACTTTTCACACACACAAATGTGAAATTAACTCTCCCAGAAGCAATGCTTATTATATGGTACATATGCCTGGATTTAAAATTCTCGTTAAAAAATAAAACAGAAAAAAAAACCTTTCACTAATTTGATTAAGCACAGTATCACATTTGAATACACGTATTTTGATTTGTTCATTAAACTTTTACTAATTTTTCTGTCAATGAGATTTTCTACTCCATTTTGTTATTAGAATCTGGAATGCCTTAGTTAAGTTCTGGGCTGGCTTCTATTTTTGAAGAATGAAAGGTGCAGTATACACATTGTCAGGTTGTGTATAGGTATGCTCACTACAAGTAGGATATTATAAAGCAATAGAGGAGATGTGATAGGAATATATATAAGGGTAAAGCCAAGTTTTAAACTTTATTCTCACGGTCATCACACAGGTAACATAGAAGTTTCTCGTGTGGCAAAAATAAAGGCCTGGCAAAATCCTTTAATGAGATGGATCCCATAAATTTGGCATTCCCAGCTGCTCAAATTGCTCCTTTTCTGGTAAACTGATTAAATCTTCTGAAGACATCTTTAAATAGAATTATTGTCACAAAAATTCACTTTTTAATTTTACATGAACTTCCTAAAGGAATGCTAATTCTGCTGATGTGTGTCAAATTGGTGTGGCTATGACATAAACTCGAAATAAAGTGCATATCCAGGAAGTCATGAAAAAGGAATATGAAAGTCAAGATGAAATAATTGAAACAAAGCTCAATCAAGTAAGCCTGCAGAGATAGCTCAGGGCACTGTGAGGATATTCAAATAAGAGTAATAAAGCGCTGTCAGGGCTTTAGAGAGATATGGAGACTGGGAAAGCTTCCCCAAGATGGGCAACAAACCAAATCAAATAACCAGAAAATGAAGTGACTGGTGAGCTTGAAGTCAAGATATGAAAACAGATGAGAAGACATCGTTAAAAAGATGCTTTAGGATAACGTGAAAAATGAATCAGTGACAACTAGCATCCATGTGAGTGGGCAAAGAATAGGCAATGTTTGACTAACGGCACCAATATCACATACAATTTTTATATTTTTAGATTAGAAATGTGGTAAGGAAATAATGTCTCCACATCAGTCTTAAGTTTGAGACAACTTCTTACAAAATGTTTATGGACAATATGGGGAATCGCAAATAAATGACATAAAAATTACACTACTGTGTATATATGTTCTCACAACATGTAGGGTACCTTAAAACAGTGTAGGAAATATGATAGGAATATCTGAAGGGAAGCCTTGCTTTAAACTTTAGCCTCAGAAATATTCAGAAACAAGCTAAGTAAGTATCAAGTTGAAGCAAAATTTATAATAAAGAGGCCTATGAGAGATTGTCATAATCAACATTTTCTTAATGATTTGCACTGCAAATCTATGTTAGATAAATATTGCTTGATTAAAGAATTAAAATAAAACACTTTGAAGTATGGTCGTGAATTATGCTAATTATGTGCAAGTGGGAAGGATATCCATTTATTGGCTAAAAATTATGAACTGGAAGATAATGACAGGCTAAAAAGATGGTTAACTCTAAAATGGTGATTTTTAAAATTTAATTTTGGTTAAACAATAAATGTCCATTGCTGTCTGGGAGGACTAGACTGGCCCTACGTGGCTTAATTCATTAAACTTTTTAATTTTTTTTCAAAACTTGACTTAAGCTAATATTCTAGAGGCTAATCGCTCAAAATAAAGTTAATAGATTTCTCCACATTTTCTTGAGTGTCTTATTGGTCTATAACGGTTTGTTTCATTTGATTCATAAATTAATTGTGGAGAAATTGACAGACTTTACAGTATTTATCACAAAACATATCATTTTTCATTTATGAAAGTCATTTTTGTGCATAAGTACAATTTTATAGTTCTCTTGATATAAGTGTTTATATTTCTTTTAAAGTTCCTTGCTAGGCTAATTATATTTTCCATTAGTATTATGAATGAGAGTATTCTTCCATTGTATTTCATAATTGATTTTATTACAATACAGGAAAATGTATTGGGTTTTGAATATTACCCAACTGACTTATTATCTAATTAGTCCAAATACATTTTAAGTTGATTGCCTTAGATTTTTTAAGGTATAAGTCTATATACAAGATGAAACTCAACAATGTCCTACAATTATAATACAGCAGTTAAAAGAGCTATGGCTTAAGTATAGCAGCAATTATGAAAATAATTTTATTACCTTAGTCACAATTTTATTATTTATTAAGAATTATTCAGTGCCTGACACTATTCTAATTACTTGTGATATAGTAGTGAACAAACAGACAAAAATTCCTGCATGCCTGCAGCTTATATCTTAGTGGAAATGGACAATCAGAATCCACACTCTGGGAAGAAAAACCACTGGAAGGTTTGGAGTAGAAGAAGGATGTGATCTGACTTTTGCTTAAGGCCTACTTTAACACTATAGCACTGATGGACAATAGACTGTAGCAGACGAGATTTGAAACAAAAATCAGTTCAGAGACTGTTGCACTGGTCTAGTGACAGACAATGGTGGTTTAAACCAAGATGAGAAGTTCAGTGTCTCAGCATTAAACCATAGTGAGAAATTGCTGTCGATCCTGGAATTATTTGAAGGAAAAGCTGATAGAGTTTGTTGATAAAGTGTACATAGGGTGTCAAAAAATTAATTCAGAGCTTTGATATAAATTTGAGTCTGATATATGTAAATAAACAATGACTACTTTTAGGTTGCATTTTAAGAAATTTCCAGTGTGAGGGTGATGATAACACCAGGCAACCCTTTACTGCTACCTGCAATATAGAATTCATTTTTGAATCTCATAATTTAAATGGATTATAGACTAATTGAAATCTGAGCAAAGGAATGTCTCCATGACGGTCAAAGGCACTGGAATCATATCATATGAAACACACTTTAAGGAGCAATTGGTGCTTAACCTAAAGGCTATACGCGTCAGGTAAGAATTAAGAGCTTTTCAAATAAATTGTCATGTGGAAGAAAAATTAAGCTTCCTCAAAACAGACCCCATGAGGCAGAACTGGTATCTGATGAGTGGAAGTTAGAGGGACAGAGATTTTGCTCTCGTGACTAAATTTTGAGGTCTGAGCTGTGTAGTGAGATCTGAATCCTCAACATCACATCTGGTCTAAAATGTAATCATCTGTCCTGGGATATGGAATTCCTCTTTATTCAAGCTCTTCATGTCCAGTTTCCATGACAGCTTGATAGAGATATTGTGGAAGAATTTCAGTGTCAATTGAATGGCCCTCCCAATCTGAAGGTAATGGTTATTCTACAAACTGTTTAATTATTCCATTTGATGTCTAGCATACTCAGAGAAGGCTATAAGGCTATAAATATTTAGGGGTGTTTTGAAAACTACTTATCTTGACAAACTCTAGAAAAGATAATTCTAAATGACTCTTTTTTCTTCAAAAAAATAGAATTAGCAGTAAAATTGCCTCAGGCAATATTTATTATGTATTAGTGCAACTATTTCTGTATTGTTTCTTTTTTTCCCCAATATAATGGGCCTTACCTTTTTAAATTTCTTATGTGAAAAAATAGTTTTCCTCCAAATAAACACAGTAATGATAATTCCTGGTATGTTTAATTTATTTCATTTGATTTGACACGAAAAATGCCAAGAGACATCTTTTCTTTTTTCTTTTTTTTTAATTGGTTGGATTCAACTGCAATATGCCTTAGATTGTCACAATAGAATTGATATAGAGATTATCTAAGGCAAAAAAGTTTTGCATATCAAATTTTAAATGTTTTTTTGAGACTCTCAAATATCCTGTCTGATTTTGAAACGTTAAAAGTTCTTACCAAACTTGCATAAATATTTGATATTTAGGCTTATCAAATTAATTATCATTACTTGACTATTAATGCAGTAATTTGATAATTTTGGACGATAATTACATTTCAAAAATAGCATATCTTTATTTTGGAAAAGAAATTGAATAACGGCTGCATCCATATAGGAAATTCATAATTTTAGTGTTTATCATTTATGGCTTAAATAATTTTAAAGTGCCAACTCATTCTCTGAAACTGAAAATTCTGTAGGTTGACTGAATCCCAAGATACTCGCTTAGCTATAATGGTGATCAAGGTATATAGCTGACAAAGGTGCTGCTGACCTCGAGTCTTCTCCTGTGTGCTTTGCTTTGCTTTGCTTAGTGTCCCCATCTGAAACAGTCAAGGTTCCAGCCTTCAAGCTTTTCTCCCCTGTATCCTACTTTTTCATTAATAAGCCTATTTGGGGCATATGAAAGTTTAGGTATGTCAGGATTTACATTTGAAGGAATGATATCTAGCAGAGACCAGCTCTAATGGATGAAGACTTCAACATGCTGAAGGAGAAGGAAGGCACAATTTTGAGGTGTGGCACTATTGGGGAGAATAGGAACTCTGGTTTGAGGTTTGAGAGAGAGAGAGAGAGATGAAGGGAAATGTGAGAATCTGGGGAAAAAATGAGATAGTGGAAATCCTGCTTATGTCTGTGGTATGTTGATTTATTGTGGGGGTGAAGATTATAGGCAATGGGACCTAACCCAATCCAAACCAATATAATCTAAACCAATCTAATCTAATCTAATTCAATCTAATCTAATCTAATCCAGTCTCATCACCATTTGTCCTGGAAAGCAGAGTAGCCATGACTAGTGTAAAGAGGTTCTCAGGAGGAGTAAACTACTCTTTAAGGTCATTATATAGAAAGGGCAAGGTCACAGCAATGCTTACAGGCTATAAGTCACATCTTCCTGTGACTCAGTGCCTGTTCTAGAGAAAGGTTAATCCTCACCTTTGCATCTACTTGTTTTGTAGGCAAATTAATGCAAAATTAGCTAATGCTCTTGTACTGGAATTTGAAAGTCTCCTTCTGCGTTTTCACAGGTGAAGTCTGGGACACTCAAGTTTATCAGGTCTAGACAGGAACAGATTGAAGCCTGGAAGGACGACTGCATAGAAGGCACACTCCTGTTTTAGAGGGTGGGGACACTGGGCTGGCCGGCTTAAAGAAAAGTGTTTCAGTAAAAGGAGAGGGCATTGAATAGAGAAAGATGGAATTTTAAGCGCCACCTTAATTTCTCAGTTCTCCCTTGTAAAAGGTTAAGAAAATATTTCATTGCACTACAATTACAAAACTCTGTTGTTCCTACCTTTCATATACATTGTTCTTTTGAAATCCACAATACCCTTAAGTCCATAAAGAAGGTCCGATCCATAGAAGACTAGGGAATGGACGTTAATGTCCCCCGAATTTCCAGTCTTTTTGTGAGGGATTCTTTCATTGCCTCCGTAACAATTTTCTTTTATTTTTCCCTGGCGTTTTTATTGATATAATTATAAATTATAATTGTTGAAGAAATAATGCAAAGAGATCCTGCATACTCTGTACTTGGTTTTATCCCAGTGATATCATGTTGCAAAATTACATTACAGCTTCAAAACCAGGTTAGCAACATCAACATAATCCACTCTTCTTCTTCATATTTTCCCAGCTTTACTTGAACTCATCTGTGTGTATTTAAGTTTTATAGGATTTTATCTTATCCAGTTTCTCTGCATCCTCAACAACATTTGGCTTTGTCAATATTTCTTAGTTTATCCGTTCTGATCAGTGTGTAGTAACAGCTCATTGTGATTTTAATTTGCATTTCCTTGGTGGCTAATAATACCAAACATCTTTCCATGTTCTTATTTGTATCCTCTTCAGTGAAATATATGCTCATGTCTTTTGCCCATTTTCTTATTGGATTTTGTTTTTACTATTGAATTTTGAGAGTTCTTTATATATTCTCTATACTAGTCTTTTATTAGATATATGGTTGAAAATATTTTCTTCCAGACTATAGCCTTTTTTTTCATGTTCTTATAAACTTCTGCAGAGCAAAAGATTTTAATTTTGACTAGATCCAATTTGTCAATTTTTCCTTTTGTAAATCATGCTTTTCATGTCAATCTAAATAGACTTTGCTTAAAAATTTGAAGATTTTCTTTTTTTCTCTAGAAGTTGTATTTTTAATTTTTTTTACATTTAAGTTCATGACCCTTTTTGAGTTTTTTAAGTAAGTTGTGAGGTTTAAGTTGAGGTCCTCCTTTTGCACATGGATGCCTGTTGCCCCAGCACCATTTGTTGAAAAGGTAATCTTTCCTTTATTGAACTGCCTTTTGATCTTTCTACAAATCAGTTGAGCATATAGTTCTCTGCCAAAAGCACAATGTATTGATTATTGTAGCTGTTTAGTAGTATATTTTAATTATCAAATAAAGTTATTTCTCTCATTTTATTCTTATTTCAAGATAACTAGAGCTATTCTAGAGCCAATAACTTTCCATATAAATTTTAGAATTGTCTATCTCTACAAAAATCTTTGTCAGGATTTTTGTAGACATTGCATTAAACCCATAGATCCATTTGGGGAGAATATTTATTATGTTGACTCTTGCGATCCATGAACTTGTTATATCTATCCATTTATTTAGAGTTTCTTTGATTTCTTTCATATGCGTTTTGTAATTTTAATATACATTTCCCATACATATTTGTTAAATGTATACCTAAGTCTTTCATTATGTTTGAAGTAATTGTAAATGGTATTGTGCTTTGAATTACTGTTTTCTCCATGCTCATTGTTAGTATATAGAAATATTCTTGATTTTTTGCATGTTAGTTTTGTTTCCTGTAATCTTAGTAGTTCTAATTCTAGGAGTAACTTTGAAGATTCTTGTGGTTTTCTACGATCATGTCATCTGTAACTATTGGGACAGTTTTGTTTCTTCCTGTCCAATCTATATGTATTTTAAGATTTTTTCTTGCCTTATTTCAGTGGCTACATTTTTCAGTACTATATTGAATAAGAATGTTGAGAGTTGACATCTTGCCTTGTTCCCAATGTTAGGGGGACAGCAATTCAACTTTTACCATTAAGTATGATGTTAGTTGTAGGTTTTTAACGTCTTTGTCAGGTTGCGTATTTAGCATGAACGGGTATTAGATTCATTAAGAATATCTTACAGTCTTCTCTGCCCTTGGATAAAAATCCAATTCTCTGATTTCAGCTTTTGAGATCTCAGTTCCTCTGGTAGTGAGTGGAGCACCCTTTTCCCTGTCCTGACCACGAAGCCACTGTGCCTGCTCTGACAGTGTTATTGCCTTTAGTCTTTCATTTAAGGTCACTATGAAAGTACCTATGGATGAGAGGGAAACTTTTCAAAACTATAGAAAATGTGTGGGACTGTTTTTATGCACCTTTTGTAATAGATGTTTCTCTTTAGCAAGACCGTGTCAAAAATTTGCTTTCATTGTAGCACCTCTTTGTTATTAGGATAGGAAATAAAGCCCTTACCTATTTCTAACCACTGGAGGCTACTCAAGTTTGCAAACAAATTTTTTGGTTGAACAACGGCATCAGCAGAGCTGGGGCTATGAATTACTTAGCATATACCACCAATTTCAATTCTTGTCAAAAACCTCTTCTTTCAAAGGAAGAGGAGTTGTAGCCCAACACAGGAGCAAGTCAGACCCGATTTCTCTGAGCACTACCTCCCCAGGGATGAATTGGCAGTAACTTTTTGGACATAAGGAAGGTTGCTTGCCACAATAAGCCAGTGTCATTTGAAGTTCTCCTAGAGTCATGGAGAGGGTTGGAGCAGAAATGACAACATGTTGGGTGAGTTTGTGTCTAAAAATGTTCTGTAGCAAGTGAATCAATGCATGTCGCAATAAAGACCAAGAGGAAGAAGCATGGGGGACAGATATGCTGACTGGAAGAATGATCCATTTTACTCTCTAAAAATCCTAAGGTGCAAGACACTTCTTCCTTCTTCTCCCTCAAGTCTACCTATGCCTCTCTTGTTCTCAGAAGGAATGTATAGAATCACAGTGCTCTACTAAAATTAAGAAAGGATGCTTCTGACTAGATCTGAAGCTATTTAGGGGCGCATTTTTCTTAATATCTAGCCGAAGAAATTCTTTTCTAAAGTCAAGGCCTTTGGTGGAAAATCTTAGATATTTCACAGATTTAATATCTATTCATAAGCAAACATAAACAATTTCACCATTCAACAAATATGTATTGAGTACACATTATATGTAAGACTTTATGACCAAACAAAACTGAACTATTAAACAACCTTATTACTGTCATAAAAAACATCTGAATGGTGTCTCTTTAAGAAAAAAATTTGTGGCTATTGAGTATATTTGGAAAAAAACCAAACCTCTGATTGAGCATTTTAGAAGTTTCACTAAATTTTTTTCCAAGTAAACTATTTCTATTTACATCACTGTGAATAACTATTTGATCTCAGCTTATTCTTGAATTTATCTAGTTCTTGAAATCTACTAGAACGAACCTGACCAATGACCATGGTTAAAAAAGAAGCCTGATGGCAACTTCTTAGAATAGAACCATTTACTTAACAACTTCCTTCCACTAATCTATTTCTATCTGGTCCATGGCCACATATAGTTCCTGCTTTCTTTCTTTGAACTTCTTCATCTTGACTTTTGAAACAAATGCAGTATATTTATATCTTTCTCTGATTGTCGGCATTACTTTCAACGTTCCAGTTGATAAAGTATTTAGTTTGGGAGTTTTGTGTTTATTTATTTATTTTAACCAATTTTGTTATGCTTTGTAGCCTAAAGTTCACAAGGCTCATCAAACAAGGGATATAAATGGGGTCACATTAGTTTTAATATGGAAATTCCACTGAACTATTATCTTCTACCTGCACAACTGCAGGATTTCAGCCCCTTGAGATCCTGGTATTGTTGGGACCCCTTGGAGAGTGTTTCACATTTGTTCAGCACGGATTTTACACATCACAGTATTGTTTTCCCCTCATGTCTCCACTGCTGATTGATTGCATGAACTTGTCATTCATCATTCTGCTATATTTGCCCTGACTGTGATAGATCAGTGGACCCCAAACAAGCCAGACTTTAAAAGGCACTTTTTTCTTTTGGTCATTAAAATGACCTTCATGAAGAAACCAGATTCAAGAGGCTACACCTGTATGAGTCAATTTATAGGATGCTCTAGAAAAGGCAAAACTATAGGTACAGATAACAGATCAATATTTGCCAGCGGCTGGGGGTAAGGAGAAGGGTTGACTACAATGGGGCACAAACGTCTTTTTGGGGGGTTATGGAAGTATACCTCAATTGTGGTTGTGGATACTCAATTGTATCATTTGTCAAAACTCATAGAGCTATCTATTTAATGTATGTAAGTTCTACCTCAATTTAAAAAAATCTTTTTTTTTTGGCTGAGGAAGATTAGCCCTGAGCTAACATCTGTGCCAATCTTCCTCTATCTAATATGTGGGTTGCTGCCAAAGTATGGCTGCCAACGAGTGGTGTAGGTGTAGATCTGTTGCCTGGGGACAGAACCCCAGCTGTTGAAGTGCAGCACACCAAACTTACCCACTAGGCCACAGGGCTGGCCTGCTAAGACATATCCTTTGCAAAAACATTTGCTTTAACTTCTGCCTACCTCCACAGTAGAGTACAAACAACCTCCGTGGCTGAATTGGATTTTGGGAGCAGAGCACAAATTATGCTCTCTGTCTCATTCTTTTAGCCTCAGTTCATGTACATCGTCCCCCCTTCTCTATCCAAACCAGAAGACTTTACGTAAATTGGTTCATAACAGTAGACTCCTTGGCCCAAGGATTCCAGCTGTAAGTGCACAACAAAAACAAATATTTAAATTTTCTTAAATTCAATTGGAAACAACTCAAGCTTCACTTAAAAAACTGTTCTTTAACAATATTCAACTTTTAATCAGTAGGTCATGTGGTAATCTTATGTTTAAAAAAGACCTGTTTGATTGATTTGATGTATGGCTCATTGTAGCAGTGAATTTGCAACAGATGGGTAGTCCGATAACTAAACGTGCCTGCATTCCAGGATAACATTTCTGCTATCTTGATCATGCAGTTCCTGCTTTGAACATCTCCTGAGAGGTACTCTTTCCATCTTCATGGAGTTTCAGACGTTAAAGCGAACTTTATGTACAACAGAAATCTTTGTCATTTAAACCCACTTACTCTGGTTCTTTCCTTTTTAGAGTTTCAACAATGTAGTTCTTATCTCTTTCCATAAGAAAACCTTTTAAACATGTGGAATAACTAAGATGTCTTTCTTCAGTCTTCTCTCCTTCAGCCTTGAGATCACCCTTATGTGATATGATTTTTATTTCCCTATAGCAACATGATCCTTTATTTTTATTCGATTTATTATTACTGCTATTTTTTTATGAATTGTATTTATTTATTTTTCATGTTTTCTTAAATTTTACTGCCCAGAACAGAACATAGTTCTTCAGGAAATCTGATCAGAAGAGATCAGAAATAGCACAGCTTTCATTGTAAACATTAATGTTTCTGTTCACGTACCTTTAGATCAGATTGGCTTTTTTTGATATTTATGTGGCTTGATTTTTGTTGATTCTGGTTTAATTTTCTCTTCTATCCCAGCTTCATATTCTTTGGAAATTTGATCAATATGCATTAAATATTCTCATTGGTCATTGGATAAAGTATTGTCTTAAGGTACAGGGCAAAAGAAAATGCCCCTCAATGGGGCCAGCCTGGTGGCACAGTGGTTAGGTTCACACATTCTGCTTCAGTGGCCAGGGGTTCGCTGGTTCAGATCCTGGGTGTAGACTTATGCATTGCTTATCAAGCCATGCTGTGGCACGAGTCCCACATATAAAATAGAGGAAGATAGGCATGGATGTTAGCTCAAGGCCAGTCTTCCTCAGCAAGAAAGAGGAGGATTGGCAGTAGATGTTGGCTCAGGGCTAATCTTCCTCAAAATAAATAAATAATTTTTTTAAAAAAGAAAATGTCCCTCAAGATCCATGTGATCCACTCATTGGAAACCTCTGAGTATAGCTCAACCAGACACAAATTCACCTAATTGTATAATCATTAGACTCATATTTCTCCATCTTATACACAAATATGTCATGAGAAACTTTTATGTATCTTACCAAAATCTGGATATTTCTTGTGTATTGCATGTTTCTCATGTTCCAGTCTAGTAAGCCTGCCAAAAGAGGAAAATGAATTTAGTTTAATGGGACTTTTTCTTAACCAACACTTGGTAATGATCATTGCTTTCTTTTCTAGTTGCTTGCAACTCTTTCTTTTAACTATCAGTTCCGAATTCTTGCCTGAGATTGATGTAAAACTCAGATTTTCAAAATATAAATATATTCTTTTTTGAAAATCAAAACTGTAATTTTTCCACCTCTAGTCTTATGGAGTCTTCTCTGTTTTCAATGAATCTTGATTTTTTTTTCCTCTTCACAGAATATTCCACAAATGAAATAAATTTTAATAAAGAAATGAATATTTCTTCACTAGTCTATTAAAGTCTTATTTAATAATTCATAAAAATCAATAAGAAAATGACAAAT